>NC_044911.1:4465994-4765994 GCF_001633185.2 Quercus lobata | reverse complement strand
TTTAATGGTGGATAATTTTGAAGTTAGGCGTAACTTCCCCTCCATGGCTTTTCTCCTTGCCCGCTTAGGTTCCTTGGTAGAGCTTTCCGGTGACCCATTGGGTGCGCCTTCGCTTGCCGGTTCGTACCCACTAGTTGAGGAATTTGTTAGTAGGGGTACCGGGTTAGGTTCGGCGTTGGGTGCTTTATACCCTCTTTTGCTAGAGTCTCAAGCTTGGTTCCGCTCTATTAGAGGGCTCCTAAGAGAGGAAAATATGGGTTTAGAAGGAGGGTTAGGTGATTTAGAGAGGGGTTCGACCTCTAACGTAGTTGAGGAGGAGGCCGGGGTCGATGTAACGACTACCGCGCTTTCCCGTGCTCCCTCGTCCTCCCATTCTCCTGTTCCAGCGACGGTCCGTCAATTTCATTGCCTCAAGGAAAATTGTTCCTTGAAAGTTGAGGTTTTTAGTAAATTTAAGGACAGATTCCAGTTCCCGGAGGGAACCAGGGCTCGTCTTCCCAGGAAGGGCGAAAAGGCTTGCTCCTTTGCCCACGGAGAAGTTTGCTTCTACGAGGCTGCTTTTTCGTGTGGCCTTCGATTTCCCGTCCATCCGTTCATAATGGAGCTTCTCTACCATTTTAACCTTGCACCGGGGCAACTTATGCCTAACTCCTGGAGAATAGTGATCAGTTGTATGGTGATCTGGATGATCATTGCTGATGGGGATATGATCTCAGTTAATGAGTTCGTCCATCTGTACCGTCTGAAAGAGTCCAGAGAATTTGGGTACTATGAGTTTGTACCCTGGAATAGGAAGGCTCGTCTGGTGGCTGACCTTCCGTCGTCCTTTCGCTACTGGAAATCAAGATACTTCTTTGTATCTGGGGATGGTTGGGAAACGTTGCCTGATGATTTGTAGGGGAACGTACCTAGGTTGCTGCGACGATGGGAGACCCCTTTGATTGGTGCGTTTACCCTAATATTGTTGGCCCCTTTTTTTTTTTTTAATGATGTCGTCCTTTGCAGTGAAAAATCGTCCAGAACTTGAGGCTAAATTTGTAGAGCGAGTTCAGGCTGCGATCAAGTACGCAAGGACGATTGAAGATTTTGGTGAGCTGATCAATCCACGTACCCTAGCTCGTCACTGTCTGGGACCAGAACCTTCCCTTTACGTACTCAGTACCCTCGACCGTGAAGAGAGAAAACGTAAGCTGCACCCCAAGTCATCTCTTTTCTTCGTGTTTATCTTCATTCCTTTTATTCGTCCTTACCCCCCTTTATTCGTCCTTGATCTCTTTTGTGTAGAAATGACGTCGAAGTTTAACAAAGAGATGTACAACAAAATTAAGGGCAAAAAGAATGAGCCCTTTTCTAGTATAGGCCAAAAGAGGCTGAGGATCACGGATAAAGAAAAGGAGAAAGAGAAAGAGGTGGTGGAGAGAGCGTCGTCCACTCCTACACTTGATCTGGATGAGGGTCCAGCTGCATCCCTTGGCATCTCAGTTGAGGAGGTGGCTCGTCCTTCAAAGAAGCAGAAGGCGGCCAGTAAGGGGAAAGAGAAAGTGGGTGCCAGCGTTTGGTCGGACGCTGGGACGGCCATGGATCGTGCCAATGAGCTCTTTACCCCTGGTGAGATGAGGGAAGTCACGAGCATTCCTTCACACGAGATGGTGAGCCGTCACGTTCACAAGCTTGTGCAGGTGAATCATCATACATCTTGTCCCTTTCTTCGTTTTTATCTGCTTGACCATTTTTGTTGCTTTTGATTGAACTAATTTTTATTAACTTTGTACTCGTCCATAGGTGTTGAGGGAGACCATGCACATCACCACGCAGTATTTAGCGAACGAAGAGAAGGCCGTCGTGGCCAACTCGAAGGTGGAAGCTTTGGAGGCTGAGGCATCTGGTTTGAGGAAGGATTTGATCACGACCATGGATTCTCTCAACATTTCCAAGGAGCAGGTTCGCGTACTGACGGAGCAGCTGGACGTTGAGAGGCAATCTGTGAAGCAGAAAGACGAACTCCTAGCGGCGGCCGCTCAGAAGATGAAGGTTGCAGTGGCCAAGGCCGTCACTGCTTTCTAGACCACGGAAGAATATAACACCATTCTTTTCCAGTGGTACTTCAAAGGGTTTGAGCTGCTGCGAAGGTATTTGATCAAGCATGGTCCTGGCGTGAACCTTGACGACTTAGACTTTGAGGCCGTCGATAAGGAGATTGAAGAGGACGAAGCAGCTCAAGTAGTGGCGTCTACCGGTGTTGAACCATCTCAGGCCACTCAGGACGATGATATTGCCCCTCCAGCTTAATTCTGTCTTAAGGAAATTTTTTTTTATTTATTTTTATTTTTTTTTATGCACTAAGTTAAAAACAGTTGTTGTTTGGATGCCCCTCCTGTTTTTGGGGCCCCCCATTTTTGCCTTCAGAACAATTTAACTCTATGTTTGATTTTATAAATGTCTGTGTTTGTTTTTGCTCTTCATGATTGCATGAGTTGTGTGAGGATTTTTGTACCTTCCTGGGGGTTCTAGAAAGGTTTCCCCATTTACTGACTTTTTGGTTGTCCTGTATGGACGAGGTTACGTTGATCATCTTGAGGAGTTTGATCCTCTTGCTTTTCTGTATAGACGAAATCATTTTGTGTGATCAGTTTGGGCGATGCATATGGACATCAAGGAATTTTAGCTTTTGAGACGACGTGCATCCCCTTAAGGAATTTTTGTCGTCGTTAAGCTTTCTAGAGATGATGTAATTCTGTTTAAAGAATTTTGTCGTCATTACGCTTTTTAGGGACGATGTACATCCATTAAGGAATTTTATCGTCACTAAGCTTTTTTAGGGACGATGTACATCCATTTAAGGAATTTTATCGTCACTAAGCTTTTTTAGGGACGATGTACATCCATTTAAGGAATTTTATCGTCATTAAGCTTTTAAGGGACGATGTACATCCATTTAAGAGATTTTATCGTCGCTAAACTTTTTTTAGGGACGATGTACATCCATTTAAGGAATTTTATCGTCACTAAGCTTTTTTAGGGACGATGTACATCCATTTAAGGAATTTTATCGTCATTAAGCTTTTTAGGGACGATGTACATCCATTTAAGGAATTTTATCGTCACTAAGCTTTTTTTAGGGACGATGTACATCCATTTAAGGAATTTTATCGTCATTAAGCTTTTTTTTTTTTTTAGGGACGATCGTTTGTGCTTTTCTTTGAAAACTGTGGCGCATGATTTGCTCAATAACACTTAAGGGATGCTGGATAATACTTATAATTCGAATAATTGCTTACATAAGATAGAAGTATCAAATTGGTTTTACAATGAAGTTTATGGTTAATTTTGTAATACCTCTTTAGATGTTTGACGTTCCACAGACGAGGTAGTCTTTTTCCTTCCGAGTCCTCCAGGTGGTAACTGCCCTGACGCGAATAATGGACGACTCTGTAGGGTCCTTCCCAGGACGGTCTCAATTTGCCATGTGCTGGATCCTTTGTTGCAGGGGTGACTTTTCTAAGGACGAGGTCACCAATGTTGAATCTTCTCAGCTTCACTCTTTGATTATAGTATTCTGCTATCTTCTGTTGGTACTTTGCCATTCTTTCAGCTGCCTGATCTCTAATCTCGTCCAGACTGTCTAAGTTTTCCTTCAATTGGTTCTCATTGGTTTGCTCGTCAAAAAATTCCCTCCTTAAGCTTGTGAGACCAACTTCGACTGGTATAACTGCTTTTGTACCATATGTCAGACTGAACGGTGTTTCTCCAGTTGGTGTCCGCGCTGTTGTCCTATATGCCCACAAGACGCCTGGCAATTCTTCAGGCCACATTCCTTTTGCCCCCACCAACCGGGACTTGATGATCTTGAGCAGGGTCCGGTTGGTTACTTCCGTCTGTCCGTTGGCCTGGGGATGACCTGGTGATGAGTACTTATTTTTGATGCCCAAGCTCGAGCAAAATGACCTGAAGCTTTGGCTGTCAAACTGACGACCATTGTCTGATATGATCGTCCTTGGTATCCCGAACCTGCAAACAATATTTTTCCAAACAAAATTTTGTACCTTTGCTTCAGTGATTGTTGCTAGAGCTTCTGCCTCCACCCATTTTGTGAAGTAGTCGATGGCGACGAGCAAGAACTTCACCTGTCTCTTTCCCTGAGGTAAGGGACCCATGATGTCGATCCCCCACTGTGCGAATGGCCAGGGAGATGATATTGTGGTCATCTTCTCCCCGGGGATTCTTTGAACATTCCCATATCTTTGGCAACTGTCACACGTCCTCAAGAAATCAGCTGCGTCTCATTGCATTGTTGGCCAAAAGTAGCCAGCTCTCATGATCTTTCTGACGAGGGACTTTGCCCCCGTGTGATCTCCGCAGATTCCCCCATGTACTTCTTTAAGGATGTACCTGGCTTCTTCCTTTTCAACACATCTCAAATACGGTTGGGAGTAGCCTCTTTTGTAGAGTTCGTCATTAAGTATCGTGAATCTGGCTGCTTATCTCCTTACCTTTTTAGCTTCCTCTGGATCATTCGGTAGTCGTCCTTCTTGAAGGAATGTGACTATCGGGCTCGTCCATCCATGGTCTGTGTGGACGGAGGAAATTTGGAGTTCCAGTATGCTAGGATGGTTTTGTTCTTCCGTCCTCCAATCGAACCTCTTACTTCCATTGTCCGTTGAGGCATTTCGGGCCACCTCATCAGCTTCTGCGTTCTGATCCCTGGGGATCTGGACGAACTCTACGTAATTAAAGGAGCTGATCAATTGGTTCGTCAGCTTGAGGTATTTCTGCATCCTAGCCTCCTTTGCTTCCTACTCCCCTCTTACTTGTCCAATGACGAGTTGGGAATCGCTTTTGAGTACAACATTCTCAGCTCCTAGTGCCCGGGCTACTCTCAATCCCGCCAATAAGGCCTCATATTCTGCTTCATTATTGGTTACAGGGAATTTAAGTTGGACTCCATACTTGATGACATTCTTTTCGGGGGAAGTGAGGACGATGCCAGCTCCGCCTCCTCGTTGAGTGGACGATCCGTCAGTATTAACCGTCCAGATGTTCTCTACGTTTTCAGGGATGGTGAATTCTGCTATAAAATCGGCCAGTGCTTGTGCTTTTATCGCCATCCTTGGACGATACTTTATGTCGAACTGGCTGAGCTCGATTGCCCACTGCACCATTTTTTCTGCCGCTTCGGGCTTGTTCATTGCTTTTTTTATAGGCTAATCCGTCATCACGATGATGGGATTGGCTTGAAAATATGGACAAAGTTTTCTCGAAGCCATAATCAGGGCGAAGGTGATCTTCTCTATACGTGGGTACCGCGCCTCGGCACCCTGGAAGGCCTGGCTAACGTAATACACAGGAAGTTGCAAACCACCATCTTCTTTAATCAATGCCGTGCTGACAGCCGTGATCGAGACGACTAAGTACAGGAATAGATCTTCACCTTCTTTGGACGGGCTTAAGAGGGGCGGGTTGCTGAAATAACGTTTCAGCTCTTGGAATGCCGTTTCACATTCCTCCGTCCATGAAAACGCCTTCTTCAGAGTCTTGAAGAATGGAAGGCATTTGTCCGTCGCCTTCAAGACGAACCTGTTGAGGGCCGCAATTCTCCCTGTGAGGGACTGCACTTCTTTGACCGTCCTGGGTGAAGACATTTCCAGGATGGCCCTGACTTTTTCGGGGTTTGCTTCAATCCCTCTCTACGATACTACAAACCCGAGAAACTTTCCCGAGGAAACTCTAAAGGCACATTTGGACGGATTTAGCTTCATGCTGTACCGTCTGAGAGTATCGAACGTCTCTCTGAGGTCGTCCAGATGGTTTTCTTCTTCCTTGCTCTTGACGAGCATATCGTCAACATAAACCTCCACATTTCTCCCAATTTGCGTCTCGAACATCTGGTTCACCAATCTTTGATAGGTGGCCCCTACGTTTTTGAGCTCAAAAGGCATGACCTAATAGCAGTAAAGTCCCTAGCTGGTGATAAAAGAGGTCTTCTCTTGGTCTTCTTCAGCCATTTGTATCTGGTTATATCCTGAAAATGCGTCCATAAATGTGAGAAGTTTGTGCCCTGCTGTGGAGTACTAGCTGGTCGATTCTGGGCAGTGGGAAGCTATCTTTTGGGCAGGCTTGGTTCAGGTCTGTGAAGTCGACACACATTCTCCACTTCCCATTTGCTTTTTTCACCATGACTACGTTGGCCAACCACTCTGGGTAGTGGACTTCTCGGATAAATTTTGCTGTAAGCAACTTATTTACCTCGTCCATCACTGCCTTATTTCGCTAGGGAGCAAAGACTCTCCTTTTCTGCTAGATAGGTTTCTTCCCTGGATCACATTCAGGTGATGCTGGATGAGGCTTGCTGGGATCCCTGGCATATCCTCGTGGCTCCAGGAGAATATATCGAGGTTGCTCTTCAGAAAGCTGACGATTTCGCCTTTCGTCTTTTGACTCATGCTCGTCCCTATTTGGGTCGTCTTTGGAGGATTCCCTTCAACCAGATCTACCGTTTCAAGTTTCTCCATAATCTCTGGTGTCTTCTTCTCAATTGTCCACGTATGGTTTTCTTTTGAGGCCAGGACGGCATGGTAGCATTCTCTTGTCAGTACTTGATCTCCCTTAATCTCCCCGATACCATGTTCTGTTGGAAACTTCACCTTTAAGCAGTAGGTGGAGATAGCAGCCTTCCAGCGATTAAGCATTGGTCTCCCAATGATCACATTGTAGGACGAGGGTGAGTCTACTATCAGGAAATTGTGCTGGTTGGTTACCTGAAGGGGGTATGACCCGGCCGTTACTGTTAACGTCACGATTCCTCTGGGGTATACTTTGTCTCTGCTGAAACTGACGAGGGGAGACTCAAAAGGACGGAGCCTTTTTGGGTCCAGCTTTAGTTGTTGGAAAGCAGGAAGATAGATTATGTCTGCTGAACTTCCGCTGTCGACCAGGACTCTTCGCGTGTTGAACCCCTCGATCATGATCATAATGACGAGTGGGTCATCATGGGGCTGCTTCACACTTCTGGCATCTTCCTCAGAGAAATGCAAGTCCTCACTGGTGCGTCTTTGCTTTGATGGTGGTATGCTGTGGATGCTGTTTACCTGTCTTTGGTATGATTTCCTGAGAGACTTAAATGATCCTCCGGTGGTTGGTCCCCCGGCGATGGTCTTTATTTCCCCTAGTGCGCTTTGTGGACGAGGTTAGGGGCGATCTTCGTCTCTTCGTGCATTAACTGGCTGGCTTTTCTGTCCGTACCTGCCGAAATCCCCCCTTTTTACATACTGTTGGAACTTCCCATTACGGATGAGCTCCTCAATCTGTTCTTTTAGGTCCCTACAGTCCTCCGTGTAATGCCCATGATCTTTATGGAAACGGCAGTATTTCCTCTTGTCGCGCAATCCAGGCGCTGAATGGAGTGGTTTTGGCCATTTTAGGGATGGTTCGTCCCTTATTTCTGTTAGGATTTGGTCTACTGGCATCACCAGCGGGGTGAACTTTGATGGACGAGGATTTTTGTCCTCTCTCCTTCGATTTCCATCGTCATTCCGTCTGTCAGCCCGATCCCGTTTCAACCCTCTTCGATCGTCCTCCTTTTCTTTCTTCTTTTCCCTACCCTTATCTGCTCCGTCAATAGCTGCCAGGGCTTCTTCCGCGTTCATGTACTTCTGAGCCTTCAACAGTGCCTCGGCCATCGTCTTAGGGGGGTTCTTTGCCAAGGATGCCACAAAATCCCTGGACTTCAATCCTGCTTTGAAGGTCGTGAGATGTACCTTGTTATCTGTCTCGTCTATTTCCAGCATTCCTCGGGTGAAGCGTGTCACGTAAGACCTCAGTGGTTCCTTCTCTCCTTGTCTGATGGTAAGCAGGTGGTCGGCAGTTCTCTTTGGTTGCTGTCCTCCTACGAAATGACGGACAAAGGAACTGCTCAACTGCTCGAAATTGTCAATGGACGATGTTGGCAACTTGTTGAACCATTCCCTGGCTGCTCTTTTGAGGGTTGTAGGGAATGAGCGACACAAGATCTCGACAGGCGGCTGTTGGAGGCCTAGGGTCGTCCAGAAGGTATTCAGGTGATCCAAGGGGTCTTTCAGCTCGTCGAAAGGTTCCAGCTGGGGTAGACGAAACTTAGAGGGTACAGGGCACTCCTGGACGGCTATGGTAGGGCGAATCCGTCTTCTGGACGATTCTCTCCAAGCTTTGGTCCGTCTTTCCTTTTATGGCGTTTCTTAGTTCCTCCATCTCTTTCCTCATCTCTCTCAAAAGGTTCGAGCTTGCTTCCTCCGGAGTGCTGGTTCGCCATCTGTTGCTGTCTTCGTCATCTCCCCTATCTGCACGATTGCTTTCCTGCAGCAATCGTTGCTTCATCTTTTGGTTCTGTCTTGTGAGTTCTTCCACGGTTGCTGACAGCGACTGGATTTGTAGGGCCAGCGCAGCAGGATCTGGATTTGTACTGGATTCCATTTGGACTGGGGACAGATCAAGTGTTGAATCGTCGTCCCCACAGACGACGCCAAACTGATGATGAACTGATCGTCAGTTTATTATGATCGTCCAGATGGAAGCCGTCCCTCACCAAATCAATTTTCTGCAATCCGTGGACGAAAGAAAGGAAGCAGTTCGCCGGCGTTGTGCCTGCAAAAAGGTCTCCGATGCCAAAGTCAGAAAGATTGACAAAGGAGAGCAGTGAGAATAGTGTGTTAGAGTATTTTCTTACCTCGCCCCTTTTGGGGTTCAGTCTTTATATATGTGTGCTTGCAGGTGATTTCTTCTAGCCGTTGGTGGAGTCTTGATGGAGGCTTTAATCTTGTCTGGTAACGCCCTTGCTGGGTGTTAATGATGAGCTGCCATTCCCAACGGTTTGAAGGTTGATTAATGTCTTGTAACGGTTCCGCGAAGAGTGGGAACGAGTGTTCAGGTCTTTGAGCGACGACCTTTTCCCTTTAGACGATTTTAGTAAGATCGTCCCTATCCTGCATTGTATGGACAATTACCATTTTGGTCGGGCGTATCAACATATATATATATATATATATATATAACAGTATTTTTTTTTTTTTTGAGAAAAAGGTAAGCGAAATTTTATTAAAGAAACAAACTTCAAAAAAACAACCAGAAAACTCAAGAACAATCAGACTGAAAGACAACAGCCACCTCCTCAGGTAGAGCTTCTACTCAAACCTCCGTATCTGCAAATAAAACTGTTTTTTTAACTAAACTATGAGCTAAGCTATTCCCTTCCCGCCTAACATGCTGAAACCTACAACCTCTCAACATCTGACCCAATGTGAGTTCTTACTTGTTCAATTGGTAAAATTTTTTGTCATTATATAAGAGATTAGGGGCCAAAATGGCCCATTAGCATTAATTTTTGAAATATTTAGCAACAGAGCACTGTTTCGGAAATAATTAGGGAAATACCACTTTTTCCGAAAACGCCGCTATAGGGCCCGAAAACGTCACTATAGGGATTAAAAAACGCCACTATAGGGCCCCTTGAACCTGTTATGGGGACTTATAAAAAAATTTTGCAGGAAAACGCCGCTATAGGGCTCAAAAACGTCACTATAGGGTTTAAAAACGCCACTATAGGGCCCCTTGAACCTGTTATGGGACTTATAAAAAATTTTTGCAGGAAAACGCCGCTATAGGGCCCGAAAAAGTGGTATATTCCTAATTATTTCCGAAACAGTGCTCTGTTGCTAAATATTTCAAAAATTAATGCTAATGGGCCATTTTGGCCAGAGATTAGGAGTTCCATTAATGAACATCTCTCGGATATTTGTTAATAAATTATATTAAAAAAATTTTAATACAAATTTTATGAAAAATATAAAAAACTCTATAATTTTTTTTTTCTTTTTATAAAAAATTTTTTAAAATATTTTCCAAACCAGTAACTTAGAGCATCATGGTTAACTTTTTCCTTGTATTAAAGGTATTAAAAAAGCAGCATTAATGGAGAGTGAACGGCACGCTCTTCCACTCGTTTCTAGTTCACGGCTGACAGCTAAAGATCCAATTTAGTGCCCCAATTACAATTTAATGTCTCAATCTCAACGTCATCACGTGTCTGCTACGCTACATAATTATTAATTTCGTTGTACCCACCTGGGAGTTGGAACAAATTCATTTAAAAAAATTGTTCATTACATACAATACAACAAAGCTAAAGTTTTTGAGTTGAATCAAATATTTAGAGTTTAATTTTTGACTACAATAAAAAATGATTGGTATCTTAATTTAATGATAAAAAATTATCATTAAAAGCGATTGTTATAGGTTGAAATTCTCTCAAAATAATAATAATAATAATAATAATAATAATAATAATAATAATAATAATAATAATAACCTCATATCTTTTTTTTTGAGAGAATTTTAACTTTAAAAAAAATTCAATCCAAAATGTTAGCAAGGTATAATTAACCCTTCTTTTTATTAAATTTTTTTGCACACTGTAACTGTAAACTGTAAAGTATTACTTTGTGTGAAGTATTACTATATTTTTTTTTGTGAAAGATTCCAATTAGTTTTGTAATGATTCACAATTAACAATATAGTTTTGGCATTCATAAGGTTTGGCAATTAGATTTTGTGCTCCAATTACAATTAGACTAAAGACAAAGCTAGTCAATGTCCCAACGTCATGACTTGTCTGCAACACTACATAATTATTAATGAGTTAATTTCATTCCAAATTCTTTTGAACATGACAATTTTTTTTAAATAATAATAATAGATTTCAAACAACGAACTAATTGCTTGATTATTAAACAACAAACCAATCACTCAGACTATTTTACAAATGAAATTCAACTTACATTCCAATGAATTTAAAAGTTTCTATTCAATTTATTGACTTTTTAAGTAAAAAAAAAAAGTTTGTCAAAAAGTTAAACCGCAGAAGTATCAATTCACACTTAATTTTTGTTAATAAATTGACTTCGACTTATTTTCCCAATAAAACATATTTCTTAACATAAACATGTACTTAAGAACAAACATGCATCTTAATCAGATGATAAAAATTAATATTTTTTATGCTCACTGAACACTCCTTAAACTAAAACTTTATAATATATTTGTTATAAATTATATGGCTTTACGAAGAAGTTCCAAAATTGAGAAAAGCAAAATTTAACGAATTATGGTTAGTTGACTTTCCCGGTCCTATTTTTGTGCACAGTTGGGTTTGATATCAAATATATGAGGCAATTTATCTGCGTTTTCTTTTAGAGTAAAAAATTTAGTGTACAAAAATGCTAATTTGTATTTTCATAAAAAGAAACATGGAAATTAAGCAATCTCTTATAAAGGGTAGTTATAAGCCACGTTAATGTGTGCTACTACCTGCATCGTTGAGAATTTACACTTATCAGGTATGTTAAGTAGACATTAATCTTCAGTAAAAATAGATAGTGATATCCCTTAAACTATTTACTGCATAGGTGGATTTCGTATATAACCCTCACAGCCTTGAAAGATGGATTAAAATTTAAGCAACAAAGAATTTTTTTTTTAACTCTGCTTTGATAAATTCACCAACGCCTTCAAACTTTTGTCTAGTTGCACTATTAAAAAATATCAAATGTAATATTATTTTTGTTTGTGTAATATGAAAATAATTATAGTTTTTTTAGACAACAAACTAATATTTAAACATGAATATTTTCATAAATGAAATTTTAATTATGTTCTGAGGAATTTAAATTTTGCAATTACATCACACTATAAAGTGTATAAGTATCAATTCACTTAAGTATTTGTTAATCTTTATTGAACTTAAAGCATTTTTTTTTTCTTTTCAAACATAAACATGTACTCAACCATAAACATGTCTATTAAAACTACCCAAAAATTAATAATTTTTTTTAAAATTATTTTCATTCTATTTATGTAAATTTTTTGGCCGTATTATGCATGTAAAAATATGTGAGTCCAATCTTTAGAAGACATTTGATAAAAATAAATAAATTACATAAAATTATGGCACTATTACATGTGTGTGCACACGAGTATGTAGTGTATGTATGTAAAAATTTAAGCTTGGACCAACTCAACACAGTTGAGGCTTAAGAAGATAAATTTAATTATGGTAATTTTTATATTAAATTCAACTTTGTATGAAAATTTTAAAATTTAAAATCCATTATTTTTTCCTTTTTGAGATGCAAAATCATTAATTAAGTTTTTGTATTTATATTTTATTGAAATCTCCTTGTCAATTGATAATATGACTAATCCATGATTTTATTAATTTTAATTTTGAAGAACTTCTTTTTGTATAAACAACTGTAACAAGTATTGTCAGTAAACTTTTATATGAATAGTTTTTTCATATAATGAAGAATTATTATGTAATGAAGGTTGTTATATAAATTTTTTGTTAAATTTTCTATATTTGAAGTAACAAATTTATCAAAAGATCATATTTGAGATTCAATTAATTTGTCTCTTTTTCTTTCTCTTTTTTTATTTTTACTTTTATTTTTAAAGGATTTTATTACTTCCCCATATTTTTTATTAGTTGTATTTAGAAAATTTAATATATTAAGAGAACAACATTTAATACATTATCTTTTAAATAAAAGTATAGTTTTCTAAATTATTTTCTTTAATTTAAACTTTTAATGTGGGTTCTAGTTAACTTAACTGGTAAAGTCTTCAATAATTGAATAAGAGATTTGAGGTTCAATTTTCACCTACACTAAAAACCAATTGTTGTTTTGGTTTGATAATAAAGAGCTATCATTAGAAGTAGACACTATATATTGAAATTCGCTTTTTTTTTCTTTTTAAAAAAAAAATTCTCAACCAAAAAATTGCAATAATTTTTAAATAAAAATTTAGAAGAGCTATTAATACTGTGGCCATTAGATCTTCCAAAAAGGACCAAATTTTGTGACATCCAAAAAAGTAAATAAAGATTCACAAAAAAAATATGAATAATGGGAATTTTATATTACATATAAAAGCATTAATAGTGGGTTTTGACAAACTCAAGTGGTAGAATTTCTAGTTTTAGCATGATAATAACAATATAATAATTATCATAAAGTGGACATTATAAATTGAAATTCTATTATACGATCCCTTAATAGATTCTCTTGACCCAATTTATATAAAAAAATATAATAAAAATTCTTTTTTTCCTTTTTCTTACTGTAAACTTTTCCCTTCTATTAAAGGTGTTAAAAAAAAAAAAAAAAGCAGCATTAATGGAGTTTGCATGGCAAGCTCTTGTGATTTCAGATATTTGCATTGTCGTTGAATGATCAGCTAAAAGTCAGTCAATATCCGTGACTATTCCTACTCTAAGGCTGACACCGAAAGATGCAATTAATTAGTTCTCCAATTACAATTAGGAGACCAAAGACAAAGCTAGTCAATGTCCCAACGTCATGATATGTCTGCAACGTTACATAATTATTAACGAGTTACTTTCATTCCAAATTCTTTAAAAAATTGGAACAAATTCATTAAAAAATTGTTGATGCGGATCACGTTTTCTGAAAATTAGACTCAGAAAACAAAATAAAAGCTTCGTATGTTGGCAAAGTTTAACTTTTAAAATCATCTCAGCACCAAAAAAAAAAAAAAAATTCAAATCATAATTAACACTAGCTTTGGCACTAAAGTTTTTTTTTTGTTTTTGTTTTTGTTTTTGGGTTTTGAAAATTCAACTATTCACATTAAACTTGTCAGGATTGATGTGTTTTTGTGTTAAAATCTCTTTTCTTTATCTTTGTGTGTGTGTACATCTTAAAAAAAAAAAAAAGAAAAAAAGAAAAGAAAAGAAACCTTATCAGGATTGTAGGATGAGTACATAATGAAGCCACACCCACATCCAATAACTTCGCCGCTAACTTCTGTTAGGTCGAGAGAGACTTGTAGGGTAAGTGTGTAGCATCCCAAGTCATCTGTGATAGTGACGATTAGTCTAACATCACAAGTGGAGAAAGGGTGGCTCAACCAGAATGGAAGAGAACCCAAACCAATAAGGCAGCTTAGCCATAGTCCATATTGGGTATTGCCACCCTTGTTTACCTTCTTCTTGATCCTCTCACAGCTTTCTTATTCCCCATGATTTAGTAAACCAAAAAAGTAGCAGAAATTCTGAAGTTAAACCATCCTATTACATCGAACTTAGCTCGAAGCCAGCTAGTACAAAGCTTAATGGATCATATCGGAAGGAGCATTTTGCCATTATTGTAATAGTCGGTAGTATAAATAATGAAAGCGGATGAACCAATTTATTTAGTGTGTGTAAATAACAATCTATCCTAATATCCTATTTTAGTCATTATTATGCAGCCCCTTTTCCACAAAAAAATTGAGGTCATGTTGGTCTTATTAATTTAAGATTAGTATGTATAATAAAAAATTATACTTACAAAGTCAATGTGAATTCCTTAAATATTTTATGAACAACATTTTGTGAGGATTTGTGAATTGTAACAAGATATCCTCAAAATCAAGATATCCTCAAAATCGAGTTCCACTTAAATTTTCAAAAAAGATTAAGCGGCAAAATATGCATAGAATTCGACATTGTTAATGTTGAGTTCTACATGTAACTCGATTTTGTTAAAACCGAGTTTAAAAAATATGGACATTTTGTTAAATAATTTCTGTGGGGTCCGGTTAATCAATAAATTATTAAAATCGTGTTAACTGGGCCTGTGGCCCATTCGAGGAAGTAAAACTGTCCGAAGAGGCCCATATCAGGTTATAAGGGTAACCAAATGAAAATGAGAGTAGATATCACGTGAAGTGAGTTCAGTATTCGTCCGAGGACAAAATCCTTCTCGGCAGTATGAGTCTGAGGACAACCTGAACACTACATTGTTGCAAACACACCTTAGAGCTACATTACCACTGAAGGTGGAACATGGGACCAAGGGTAAGAAAGAAAAGGTAAACAAATATCTTTAATAACAGTTACCTCCGCATTAATTGCCTCTCAACCAACTCTCTAGCCACATTAATGTGGAGGTGATACCTAAATAGTAATGAGGCAGCCTTACAGTTGCTGGTTGGAGGTTCTAGGAGGTGTTGGATAGGACAGGAAGGGATCCCCCGAACCCAACCTACACGTGTGTGGTGAAGATGACACCAAGAGGGCAGTATATAACATGGGAGAATGCATTGAGAAAAGGGATCAGAACTTCTAAACAAAGAGTACTTATAAGAAAACCTTATGAAATAAAAAACTGAACTTGTTTCAAGGAGAAATTGATCGTTATATTAGTGCTAATCCATCTATAAACATGAAGTTTAATCGTTTTTCTTTCGGAGTTAACCTAATTCTTTGACATCCACGCTTTACAAATTTATTATTTAGGCCTTTGACGTTCGAATCCAATACGAATTTGGGATCGATACAAATTGAGTCCTTACAATATATATATATATATATATATATCAACTGAGGCCTAATTTTGCGTGATGCACGCATTGGTGTATTAGAACCAAAAGGTTGTTCTTGATTGAATTATAATTTTAAAATGGCGGGAGGCTCTCTAATTTAAGATATGTAAAGAAAAAATGTATAAGTTTCGCATGATTAGATCATGCAAAACTCTTTTTCTTCTTATTAGAGATATTATGAGAATGAACCTACTATTAAAATCTAATGAGGTCAAATCAAATTAAAGAAAAAAGAAAAGGAAAAGTAATAAAGTTAAGTTAAAGTAAAAAAAGGGAAATTCTAGTATGATATAAGGTCATTCTTTGTTCGAAAATACACAATATATTTGATACAATATATATATATATATTTCAACTGAGGTCTAATTTTACACCATGTGTCCTAATCAATATTTTAACTTTTTGTGCCAAGTTAATTACTTATTGAAAAAAAATGAAGAGTCCAATATTAAATGAATTATATATTAAAAAAACCAATCATACACCTAATCTAATCATTTTATTGTATAAATACCTATGATCTAAACCACCTTAAGGTTGATCTTTGGATAATATGTGGCATTTCATTGACCATGTAGTTTGTTAGAATCGGCATGTGGGTAATTGATAAATTTCGTTTTAGTATTAAAAAAATGATAAATATTTTTTATTGACCAAATTATAAGTATATACAAGTTAATTATGATTAAAAAACCTCCTTGAAACTGTATGATTGATATATATATATATATATATATATATTTTTTTTTTTTTAAATGTTGCTAAACATGACATGAAATTATCATGGTTTAAGTTAAAAAAAAAAATACAAATTAAAAATATTAAAATACAATAGCTAACCATATGATCTACAAATCTTTCTTTTGTTGTTGTAAAGAATCTACAAATCTTATTGTATGTAGAATTGTATCCGCACTCAGTTTTACCCTTGCTTAGAATATAAAGATTTGTAGATAGAGTTCAAATCCTGATATTTTTTTGATGACCAATCGAATTAACTAGAACCCATAACATACATGCGCGCACACACACTCACACTCACACTCACTCTCTCTCCCTCTCTCTTTTATATATATATATATATATATATATAGACCCATTAATTTTTCAAATTTTAAGACATTCAAAAATTGAAAGAGAATTACTCCCTCCATCCCACTTTATTTGTCCTTTATTTCATTTTGGGATGTCCCAAAATATTGTTCTGTTTCTAAAAATAAAAGGTATTTTTGACTTCCTTAAAAAGTTTGACTTCTCAAACAGGACAAACAAAGTGAAACGAAGAGAGTATAAAAATAGGACTAATTAATGGAACAGTAAATATTTACTAACAACTAAAAAGAGCATTAATGGAAAGTGAACGGCACGCTCTTGAACCGTGTGAATTGTGATTTCAGCTATTTGCATTCTCGTGGAATAGGCAGGTCAGTCAAGAGTGTGGAAATCTAACATCCGTGACTGATTCCTAGTTCGAGGCTCACAGCTAAAGATGTAATTAGTGTTCCAATTAGACCAAGACAATGCTAGTCAATTTCCCAAAGCCATGACACGTCTGCAATGCTACGTAATTTTAATGGCTTAATTAATTTCATTGCACCCACTTATTAGGAGTTGGAATAAATTCGGTTTTTATTAAGAGTTACACTTCACACCCACATGAATTACAAATTTTTTTTTTTTTTTTGATGGGGAGTTTTAATTCTTCAATAAAAGTTAACCCCAAATCATTAAAAAATTGTTCATATGGATCTTGTTTTCTGAAAATTAGACTCAGAAAACAAAATAAAATCCCCATATGTTAAAGTATTACTTTTCAAATCATAACTAGACGAATCCAATCCAATCCATGTGTTGGCAAAGTATAATGAACCTTTTTTAAACATATATTGTTTTAATGCTATTGTTTTGGCTTTGGAAATTCAACTATTCACACACAACTTGTCAGAATAGTAGGAATACGACATATTGAACCCTCCCAATTTGATGGAAAATTCACCAAACCAAGTGCAAAGAAAGCAACATAAGTGCAAAGAATTCCAATAAGAAATCCACATCTGGGCTGGGTCCAGAGAGACTTGTAGTGTAACATCCCAAGTCGTCTGGGACAGTGACGATTAGCCTAACAGGCTAACACGCGGAGAAAGAGTGGCTTAACAAAGAAAAAAAAAAGAATCTAAACCAAAAAGGCAGCATAGAGTAAGCAAGAAGATATCTTATATGTATCATTCTTCTCATATTAGAAATGATACCTCGAGTTGTGAATACATACAGCAGGCCTCTCTCAACAGGTGGGACCCAACTATTGTGAGCACCTTGCATGTATCCAAAAACATGTGATAATCATTCCTATATTTTGTCTTTATTATTATTATTATTATTTTTTGGTAAAATATATGGTGTGTCTCACATCAATATGAAGTCCACCGTGCAATAATACATTAGGCGATTAGTGGGGTTGAGGTCCTTGAGGACCCATTTCGGAATCAAAAAAAGAAACTTTAAATCATGACCCACAAAATTTTTCGTGTACTTGAAGGTGGGAAAGGGTTCCCCCACCCAAGGGTTCTTTTGCTTTTGTGGAGCTCATCATTCATACGACCTATAAAGTTGGTGCTCATTATGATCAACTCTTGGCTCCAGTACAGTAACTAAATACTTATATTAAACCAATGTATAGTTGGTACTCATCATTCATGACCTATAGAATTGGTGCCAATTATGATAATCTCTTGGTTCCAGTCACAGAAGTAGTATAAATAACAAATGGTTAAAATTCATCAAACAATGTTGATTTCTGTAAAAATTTGGTGCAGAGTATTCCTGTTGCTGGCAAGCATCACAAATAGAAAGTGGCTTTTCCAAGCAACTAAATTACAACCTCTTCTTCTGCAGGATAAACTTATGAACAAGTATGACTTCAATTGCTGTAAGCTAAAATTCTGTTTTCCCACAAGGAATAGGAATATAGATGCAAAAAAAATGTGAGTCAACTACCTTGAAACAAAATTACATACTCTCTCGTCAGAATTTATATGATGCAGTTCAAAATCATTGGCTGAAATGGCTTTTGTTTGCAAGAAAATTTTCATGTTACCTTTTACATCAGTACTTTTCTTTTTACCTCAAATTGTAATCCAGTCCTACAATTCCCTTCTCTTTTTTTTACATTATCCAGGCCTCAACTTCTCCAGAAATGTCTGTGCTGTTTTTGATCTTGCATTTGCCTGCTTGACCAGTAACACGTCGTTTGCATCCTCAGTGGAAATCAGAAAACTTTTAACCTGCTGATCATGCTAAAAAATCCTACCTCCCCCACCCCCCAAAAAGGGTAACCTTTTACTTCTGATAGTCTTTAGAACTTGTAAATCACCTGCATTTGCAATACTTTCAAGTCTAGTATTGAAAGATTATCACAATGGAATTTAAAGTGATAATTGATGATCTATTGACATCTGAGGACGTCCCTAGTGACACATTTGCGAGAGGTTGATAGTTCAAGCCACCCACCTATATGTTAGCAAGAAATGATATCTGGAAATTAATCTGATGTACTGATTACCTTGTGCACTTGAAGAAAGGGAGAAAAGGTTGGGGCGTTAAGGCAATTTAAATTGCAAGACTAAACTACTCACCTCTCCTGATGTTCAACTCTGCCATCTACATGACCTCAATAGGCAACTCCCAGAGGTTCATGACCATTTCATTCTGTCCTTTAACACTACTATTCCGCAATTTAATAGCTCACCAAGAATAACCATGTTAATCATGTTGAAACCAGGCATAGAAGTACAGAGAGATATACAAAAGTAATGTTCCAATAAATGACATGGTTAACCAAAATCCAAAATGACGGATATTTGATTATATGGCAATCCAATGTGGGTCATGATTGTTATTATGACATTGCGAAAGCGTTATGAAAACCCATATTGTAACGAACTCTGTCAAACTATGAAGGCATTTCTCTTGTCTCTCTCATAAACAAGAGTTGAGGCACTTCAATCATTACCAGGTGGCAAAGTGCTTGAATTGACCAAAGGTTCCGAATTTCTCGACAGTTTAAACTTAGACAACTCATTGTTATTGGCGAGATTAGATCACAACCTCCAACACTGATCTCAACTCATATGTCTCTTCTCCTTTGTGTTTTCCCTGTTGGTCTTGTGTCAAACTTACCTAACATTCTCATTGGGATTTTCTCCCTACCCATACCCTCCATATCCACCACATCTCCAAACTCAAAGAGGAAATGCTTTTCCCCACTATGTGATGCCTCATGCCTCTATCCCACTCCTTTAATTCACTTCTTCATATTATACAGTACATGGTTGCATTTGACAAGTATTAATAATGGTACAAAACTTGATGTCTTGAAAATTTTATTAAAACCTTTTTTTTTTCTTCAAGCTCCCTCATCAATCGTCATAGTTCTTTGTAATAAATTTATGAGCAATGTCTATTTCGGACGCTCACCACTTTTGCATAGAAGTCACAATTTCTATGTTGAAAATCGTAAGTTCAAGTTATGTTCTTTGTTCAAAACACAATGTGTAGTGTATGTGTAAGTGAGTGTGTGCAATAGACATTTCTTATATATAAACATTATTATAAATAGTATTAGAAGTAACGATTGATTATGACAAAAATAGGACTGAAAATTACTGTACAAATACAGACATAATATAAATCAAAGATTTGGCATTGGATCCAGTATAGATGAAAAAAATGACAAATAAATATTAGGCCAAATTTTTCTTTTTTACTTTTTATTACCAAAAGGTAAATAATAATAAATTTTAAACAACAAACCAATTGCTTGAATGTTTTAACAAATGAAATTCAACTATCATTCCAATGAATTTAGAAACTTTTTCTTGAAAAATCAAACTATAGGAGTATCAATTCACACTTATTATTTATTAACAAATGAAGTTCAACTGTTTCTCAAAAAAAAAAAAAAAAAAAACTGAAGTTCAACATAGTTCCTGTTAAAATACATAAACATGTACTTAATAACAAACAGGTATCCTAAACATATGATAACAATCAATATTTTTTTATGCTCATACATATGTCTGTACTAGTTCACAAAAAGGTTTGAAACCATATATATTGGGCAATCTATTTGCATATCCGGTTAGAGTACAAAATTGATGTACATAAATACTAATTTTTTGCCTTTTCAACAAAGACTATGGCAACTCAATAAAAACCATGGCAGTTTATAAATCTCGTACAAGGGGCTGCTGTCAGGTGAGCACATGCACTTAACACGGATCGATGGGATTTATCCTCCATAATTTCTCTCACAATGGGCGATCGTCATCAGTTCCCTCTCAACATTAAAATTTTAAAATGCACTAAAGGATTAGGGGACAATGTTTAAGAAATAAGAGCTTCTTGTTGCTCACTGATAAAATAAATTCAGTCAGACCATTTTGGATCTACGGTTTAATAGCTAAGTCCGAAAGATTTTTATTATTGTGAAATGCTATTACATCATCGACTATTGCTATGATACTACACCAATTTTCAGTGCCCCTTGGAGAATCATATTCGTTGTGATACAATTTTATATTGGTACTATTCACAAGAAATTTGGAACACGTTTTTTGGAAAATTAGACTCAAAAAGCAAAACAAAAACCTCATATTGTTGGCAAATTATAACTTTTTCAAATCAAATTAGACGACTCGAATTCAATCCTTATGTTAGCAAAGTAAAAATAACCCTTTTAAAAAAATATTTCGCACATGTAAAAGATTTCGACTAGTTTGTAAAGATTCATAACCGACCCTATAGTTTTGGGACTATTTTGTTGTTAATAATGTTATTGTTTTGGCTTCGGAAATTCAAATATTCACATGCAGCATGTCAGGCTCGTAGAAAACTACTAGGAATTTGTTGGAAAATTCATCAAACCAAGCCCCATACATTTTTTTGATAGGTACAAAGTATTCCAATATGGAACCCACATCCAATAACTTTGCCCCAAAGCTGGGTTTCCTTGGTCCAAAGAGACATGTAGTGTAACATCTCAAGTCGTCTCGGACAGTAACTATTAGCCTTTAACATGTGGAGAAAGAGTGGCATAACCAGAAAGAAAGAGAATCTAAACCAACCAGACAGCATGGAGTGAGTGAGAAGATATTTTATTACTCCGGCATATGCATCCTCCCTCTCATATTGTGTAGATGGTATCTCCTATTACCGATAAATGCAACAAGCCTCTCCCAACATGAAGTCCGCCATGCATATGATAATTAGTGGGATTGAAGACCCAATAGGGCATCAAAAAAGAGTTTCAATCATGACCTACAAAGTTAGAGCTCATTATTCATATGACCTATAAAGTTGGTGCTCATTATGATCATATCTTGGCTCCAATCCAGTAAATAATTACATTAAATCAATATATAGTTGGCACTCATCTTTCATATGACCTATAGAAGTGGTGCTCACCATGATCATCCCTTGGTTCCAGTCAAACAAAAATAATATGCATACCAAATAGGTAAAATTCATCAAACAATGTTGATTTCTGTAAAAAATGTTCGGGGTATTCTTGTTGCTGGCAGGCATCGTAAATAGAAACCACGTTTTTCAAGCAACTAAATTACAACCCTCTTCTTCTGCAGGTTAACCTTATGAACAAGTAGAAACTTCAATTGCTGTAAGCCAAAATTCTGTTTCCCCACAAGGAACAGAAATATAGATGCAAAAAATGTGAGGTCAACTACGGTGAAACAAAAATACGTAGTCTCTAGTCAGAATTTATATGATGCAGTTCAAAATCATTGGCTGAAATGGCTTTGGTTTGCAAGAAAATTTGCTTGATACCTTCAATAACAGTGCCTTATACTTTTCTTCTTACCCCAAACAGGAATCCAGTCCTACAGTTTCTCCTTCACCTGTTTTTACATTATCCTGGCCTCAACGTTTCCAGAAACGACCCTGCTGTTTCTGTTCTTGCATTCGCCTGCATGACCATTAACATATCATTTGCATCATAAGTGAATATCAGATAACTTTTATTATCAGATCAAGCTAAAAAATTCTCTCTGTGAACACCCCCTCCCCCCAAAAAAAAGAAAATGAAAAAAGGATGACTTTTCACCTCTGATAGTCTTTAGAACGCCTAATGAATTCTGATGGGATTTCACACCCTTGATAAGATGCCAGTACTTGTCTGATATCAGATGGACTGGTACGGGCAACAACTGCACACAAACCAACCAGGTGGTGATGCATTTTCACAAGGTCAGTGGTTTATTCAACAAACATGATAATGAAAATCACTATAAGAGTGTCTCATTATATATTATAATTACAGAAATTGAAGAATGCTTACATTCAAGAAATGGTATAAAGTCCAAAAGAGCTGTATCATCTGCATCATTCTTCTTCCATGGCTTAATAGGAACACAGTTCTCATGTTGAAGGCAACCTTCCAGTGCATGGCCACTCAAATACAGAATCTTCGCAGGATTTCTGTTAAGTTTTGAAAGATCCTACCAAGAGCAATTACATCTTATCATCTGCATTTCTCTATCTAGTCTAGCATCAGAATGAATATTGATTCACTGCTTAATGTGATTCTCTATAAGTATAATATACACAATGGATTAGTTATTAATTAATTCCATATGAATGTTATATTCGATTTTTGCAATCATTTTGCTTTAAAAAAAAAAACTAAAAAACTAAGGTTGCATTTGTGATAAGTTTATATTGGGCTGTTTCTTTTACTACGTAGCTTATTTTTGCTACTATTCATGAGTCTCCTTACATTTTTGGGTATTATTCATGGGTCCCACTGTACTATTTCAACTAACTTTTAGTTTTATCTACAGTACTTTTCTGTAAAAAGTTTTCAGTTTCAACTAAATAAGTTGTTCCCAAACAGACCCTAAGTTAAAACTTAACCCTAGTTCATCTTCTTTCACAGATGAAATCTTGACCTCCAACCTATATACAGCTATCACTCAAAAAATCATCACAAGTCTAAGCTTCAAAAGGTCTGCACATGTATATAACCGTCTTACCAAGGCCAACTACAAGCAGCTGGCATAAATCTACCCCTGCAGCTGTAAGGACCCATATAACCAAAAGCATTTACTAGGACTTGTAAATCACCTGTGTTTGCAACTATACTTTTATGTCTAGTATTGATAGATTATGACAAATTGAATTTGAATTGATAATTATTGATCTATTGACATCTGAGGACCTCCCTAGTAACACAATATGAGAATTTGAGAGTTCAAGCCACCGAACTATATGTTAAATCCTAATGTAATAATTACCTTGTGCACTTGAAAGAGGGAGAGAAGGTTGAAGGGTGAAGGCAATTGAAGTTACAAGACCAAACCTACTCACCTCTCCTAATATTCAACTCTGCCATCCACATGGCAGCAATAGGCAACTCTAGAAATACAGAGAGAGATCCAAATTTAATGTTCAAAGAAATGAAGTGGTCACATGGTTAAGCAAGATGATTGAGATAAATCAAGGGGAGAAATTTGATTACATGGCAATCCAATTTGGCTCATAATTAAGTTATTAAGGTTGCAGCCAATTGAAATGGCAGAGGCCCAGGTTATATCATATGCATGACAAAAACCAGGCCCAGCACCAGGCATTATCAAGTCAAACTTTCAACGCCAGAAACTGTATTGATGACAATATACAACTAACAAGCTATGAATTACTCATTTTTCATCAGTTACAATTTGTTTAAGTGATATATAATATCTCATGGCTAACCATGATTACATGTTGAGAGGAAGTTTTCACTTCCAATGAAACAAATAAAAAGGAAAAAAGAGCCAATAGGCTTGTAGCTCAATTGGCACCTACCCACAAACCCAGTTTGTGTGTCACAGGTTCGACCCAACTCCCTCCTCTCACAACACACCCCCCCCCCCCCCCCCCAAAAAAAAAAAAAAAAAAAAAAAGGAAAAAGAAAAAAACTTAGTATAAAAATAAGAGGAAATAGGAAAAAAGCTGAAAATTCCAAACAAATAATTTCAAATAAGAGGAAATAGGCAAAAAGCTGAAAATGCCATACTCTGTAATGCTTCCCATTCTGGTACTTAGTAGCAGCCTTAGATAGCCTATATCGTATGCAATGCTTGGGATCCAGCCTTTCAACAACAGGGTCTACAAACTGCACATACCCATAGAAAGCAGGATAAATAATTATATTTTGAGAAGAAATAATGGTAATGATTAATAACAGGAGCAGTGTAATGACCAACAATAGGGAATGAATAATCAGATTACCATACTCTGCTCATCAGAATACACAACAATTTCATAGAACTGAGCCAGATGTTCCAAGAAAGCATCAACTCCGGGTCTTTTGAAAGTTTGCCAGCCTTTCTCTCGCTTTACATACCACAAAGATAAAATTCTTATAAGCATTAAGCAACTTAACAAACAAATCTTTTATACATAATTGAGTATGAGAAGGATTTTAAGAGCTGAGGCACTTATATAATACAAAGAGATATGGCTAAAATGGAAAAAAAAAAAAAAAAAAAAACTCATGAATCATGACATTGCATTCAGAGTAAACTAAAACTATCAAAGAATTTTAAGATAGTGCCAACCCATCTTAATGGTTTCTTGAAGAGCTTCCATTTTTTTTAAGAAAAAATTTAAAAAATAAAAAATAAAAAGGTTACTGGCCTCACCGTCCAATCATAATGAATTAGGGTCTCTTGTAGATCTAGAACAAGAGTAAAAACATGTTGCTCTGCGGGATGCAAATCAGGAAGAAGCTTTTCTGCATACGGTTCCGAAAAACCCTGTAAAGGAGTAAGAAGAATTTGTGGTTAATAATAAGGGAAACAAAAAGAATGAGAATAAGATGTGCAAGACCAAAGTCACATATGAAAACCAGGCACAAACCTGAACTTGCTCTTCAACTAGCCTCCTCAGGTCCAGGTAAAGTTCAGTTGCTTTAGCAGGCACTGAGATGTTAGAGATAAAAGGAATCAATCAGAGACAAACCTAAGCTATAATCAGACAGATTCAGCATTCAAAATCAATCAATATAGTCTTCATTCATGTCCTGCAGTCTCAAAACCAACTAGTGAAAAGTGTCAACTTAACTCTATCGAGTTTCACAATGTAGGAATAGGCATACAGCATGTGATATTTACTTCAATTCGTTCCATATGGATTCTTAACTTGGTATTAAAGTAGACAAAGAAGAAGCTAATTAGGCCCCTAATTATCATTGATATAATGCATCTAGCTCATAGGATTTTCCTCTCTCTCTCTCTCTCCCCTTTTTTTTGGGGTGGGAGCTATACTCACAACGAAATGGTGCCTACAACATGCTGAATATACTCTTCTGTAACATCATTGTTGTCAACATGACGTTTACTGATTTTCTCATAGCTTTAAAACAAAAACAAAAAAATATGAAATAAGTTTCCAATCCCACAAAAATGTTAAATATCCACACAAAAATCTTGCCTTTTCACAGAAAATAGACTCCTCTAATGTGAGAAAGAACTGTAACCAATTCACCTGACAAAATTTCAACAGGCTGACATTTGCTATGGATACAATGGTAGCAAAGCATACCCAGACAACCAGCTAAGCTACTACATGCAAATGTAGTATATCTCGCAACATAGCAAATGACAAAAACCTACAAGAAAACTAGCATTCCTGCTGTTGCTGCTTCTGCCACTGCTAAGAAAAGTTGACTATTGACAGTGGAGATCATCTACACAGAATCTTTATACCTTGTTGTTCTAAATATATCTTAAGCTTATAAATGTATAAGTGCATCTATCCTAAAACAATACCATTAAATTTTAAATAATAATATAAAATGATTAAATATAATCTATTAAGAGAGAATCAAAGAGCACTAAATTGAATTATTCCATCAAAATCAAAATGAGAGAGAGAGAGAGAGAGAGAGAGAGAGAGAGAGAGAGGGAACAAATAAATCAAGCAACACATTCCTGGCAGCATGATCTGAAAACTAACTCATCCAGTGACAGACAACATAACAGAAAAGAACATAAACCTCAGCTAGAGGAGTACATAAACATAACACAAGGAGAAGAAGTAATAATCTGAAAGTGACACAAACTGAAAAGTAGTTCAGGGACCCTACCTGTCATTGCAGCAGAGTACAGCAAATTTTGAAATTTCTGCACAATAAAAAGATGATGACAAAATTTCACTCTCTGATATCTCACGTAAAATTGTAAACACTAGAACCCAACAACCTCATAAGCACAGGCATCCAAACGAACACACCCACAGGCAAATGGTGAAGCTAGCCAATTTTTTTTTTTTTTTTTTTTTTTTTTATAGGTAAAATATTCTAATAATATATATATATATATATATTTTTTTATAGGTAAATGGTGAAGCTACCCAATTTCAAGGGACAAAGCACTCATGAGATACTTACTTCAACAGTAGGCGCATCCTCTGCGACGGACAAATTTGCTGATGCCCGTAATGCCTTTGTCTTCTCATCTATTTCATCCGTAGTGTATGCTGCGTAATAAACCCAACAATCTCACACTTCTCATTATCTCGTTCATCAACAAATGAATGGACCCCACTACATATTTAGCATTTACCGGCTCTTTTTTATAAGTAATAATCGCTTTAAAAAAAAAAAAAAAAAAAAAAAAAAAAAAAAAAACAACCTACTTCATTTACAATGGACACAATGAAATCTAAAGAATCACAACAACAAAAAGAAAATTGTGCAAAAAGGCTACATCTGCGAATTCCACAACTAAGGTACTATTAGTGGACCCCCATGTGCAAGACCAATCAAACAAAGAACTAGTAAACATCTCTAATAACTGGGACTATGTACTTTCCGCATCCTTGAAGCATTTCCTAGCTCTTTAACCCAAAACCAAAGCAAAAATCTTTACTTCCAAAAGCAACAAAAACAAACAAACAACCCTTTTGGGATCCAAATGACACCCCCATTATCTAATCATCATTTCATGCTCTTTTTCATTCAAAACCCAAATCACTTCTCACTAAAAAAAAAAAAAAAAAAGCCACTACATTATTAGCATTCCCTAACTCCCCCAAACCAAAACCATAACCAAAATCTTTATTTCTAAAATTAACAAAATCACAAACCAAACAACCATTTTGGGACTAAAACAACTCCTCCATTCTTTAATTAATCATTTTTCATCTTAAGCATTTCTCTAAATCAGAATAAAATAAAAGAAAAAAGAAAACCCAGAGCCAAGGCAAAGCAAAAACCTTTACTTCCCAAAAAAAAAAGAAGCCCAACCAAACAATCCTTTTGGGCATCAAAACCACACCCCCATTATCCAATAACCATTTTTCTCAATTCTTTTCATCCAACACTACAAACAACACCTTAGCACTAAATCTAATTTACAACTTAATTAAACCATTTTCTAACAATAGTAACAAACAAAAACGTAAACTTAGAAGACACTAAAACGACACCGTATAATCCAAAAAAAAAAAAAACGAACCGTAGGAGGCGTAGCCGGCGGTGGCGGTGCCGCCGGTGAGAGCTCCGATGAGACCGTACTTGAGAAACCTCCAACCTTTACTGTTGCTCGAAGACTCTACAGGAGCTTGATCAGCAACAACACCAGCACCCGCACCTTCACCACCATTCCCAGCACTAGAAGAAGCCGTAGAAGTAGCAGCGGCAACGGAAGCAGAAGAAGGCGCCAACGGCTCTTTGGGAGCCCCCGAAACGACGTCGGAGCTGAGAAAGCGAATGTACCGTTTCGACAACGAGGAGGCCAGGCGGGATCTGAGAATCAATGCCGACGACATTGGTTGAAATTTCCTAGGGTTTCGAATTTGGGGGATTTCGAGGGTTCAGCTAGGGTTTTTGGCTCAGAGAGAGAGAATGGGGGGTGTTTGGGAATTTGGGGGTTTTGGAGGGTTTTGAGGAGGTGTGTTTGGAAGTCGGTTTTAGATTGTTCTAGTCGAGAGTAGAATTTTCGAATTTAGAATTTCACTGTTTGTTTTTGTTTGGTTCTGGTCTTTTCCTGTTTCCGCCGACTTCAATTATTTGCTGCTGGGTTTACGGACGGTTATATGTACCTCTATATAGAATATTCGATTTCTTAACCCCCAAACTAGGTTTTTTTCTTTTCTTTTTTTAATTGAATTCCATATTTGTAGGACTATAAATAAAAGGGTGTATTCTATTTTAGGTGCTTAATTCTCAGGATCTCACTAATCTCTCAAATCACTCTTGACACAAACAACCTTGTGTCAAGAGTGATAAACAATATGGAACTTCTACATTACATGGACACAGGTATAACTTTCGAATCTTTTTTTTTTTTTTTTAAATTCTTTTTGCTTTTCAATGATGCCCTTTAATTCTTGATTCTATTTGATTTTTAGAATTGAATCTGGGTTAGAGTTAAATGCATGATTTGTTTGCAATTGTTTTACATGCATTTCTGTAGTTTTTCACTGATAAAAAGGCAAATATTTTGGGACCATATATAGGAACTAGGCTTGTTGAAAGAGTTTAGAGCTTGGACAAACTTCAAGGCGGTCCAAGGAATTCATCAAGAAGGGGCCAATATAAAGTTTTTTTTTTTTTTTTTTTTTTTTAATGGAGGGCCTATATAAAGTCGGTTCTAATTTCAAAATTTTTTTTTTTTTCCTTCAACATGAATTTTAACTTTTAGATTTGAGAATGGAAAAGAACATGAACCAAATTTCAAAAATCAAAAGCTACATTTTAGCCCAACACTTTAACATCTCCACTGCAACTATATGAAAGAAATAACTCTAATTTTGAATTTTACAAATTAGAATTCTAAATTGATCAAAAACTATTCAGAATTTATTATTATGCACTTTACTGAGAATTTTCTTATCAATCGTTCCACAAACAAAGCTACCATAACTTGCATTTAATAATTGAAAAGACATGAGGCATATCATTTCGCAATCAAAATCTATCAACAATGCCTAAATAATAAATCCACCTATGGTTTTCTAGTAGTGTACTCTAGTTCTTTCTCCCACAATTATCACTTCTTTATTTATCTAAATTTCCTCACTAGAAATCATCATAACTTTTTGATTGGCGCATCTTAAAGAACCATCCATTCTAGGCTTCAATTTTTCCTCTATCACATCACTTAAATAGCTTGCTCATACCAGCACCTGTATTTTATAATACCTTCAAAATCCATAATGTGAAGCCTCTCGAAGCAACTATATTTGAAAACCATCTCAATAGCTAAAATATCCTAGCATTTTGTTAGCCTCAATATGTGGTTGTGATTTCAAAGATCAAAAGCGACTAGCAACTACTGCAATTAATATGACAATGGCTTGAACTTGCCTCCACGGTAAAGATACCTCTTGCAAGTTGCAACAAAGATATTTTTTTCAAGGCCTTCACATAATTGATGCATCTATTGTAGTTTGTAGACCATGTTCTTGATTAGCCACCTATAAATATTCATGCTAGCAGTAGGTTTCTCTAGCTTGTTATGAACACTTTCCTCTTAAAAGCTCCTTGAGTTATTTTGATTAATTTTTAATCTCTTTTTTGACATTAGGGATGACTTCTTTGAAATGGTTTATAAGCTATGCATTTACACAAGTATTGGGGCTTGTGGACAATGGTAGCATGCAGTGCAACCACATATCAGCAAGCTCAGATGAAGGGCAGACTCAATCAAAAGACTCGAAGGAAGAAGGGATTGCCCAGATTATAGTTAGCAAGGAAGACTCTGCAAATGGGTTTGAAATGCCTCTTCATTACCCAAGGTACACAAAGGAAGATTATGAAAAGATGGAGAACTGGAAGTTGGACATGGTTCTCAAAGAATATGGACTTACTGTTAAGGGTGCTCTTGATGCAAAGAGGTCATTTGCCATTGGAACATTTGTCTGGCCAAATTAGCTTTAGTTATCTATCTTTCATTAATGATATTAGAATTCAATATGCTACGACTAAAAGATGACAGTGATTGTTATCTGTTCTACAATTAGGCTTCATATGTTATAAATTTATTTTTTGAGGGATTTTGTAGCATAGTCTGTAGGTGGTTAACTCTGGAATTTGTTGTACTTCGGCTCTTTAAGTATGTATTCTAAGCTGGGATCAGAATTCAGAAGTTACCTTATACGTATAATTGGCGTGCAATTTTGATGCTAAACGACCATTCAATGCTTTGGATATTACAGTAGTAGTTAGAAATATTAAAATCAGATTTCATATTGTAACTTTTTTGTCAAATTTTTTTTAGAAGAATTTTGTCAATCTAGATGTATCATTTTTATTTTTTATTTATGTATTAGACTAAGTGAACAGTGGGCTATATATATATATATAAAATTTGAAATTGATTTTGATGATTCTTTAAACCTGATTTATGCTAAAACCAAACGTCTAAGTTTTCTTAAGCAAGAAGTTAGATATAAGAAGATTGCTAAACAACTTTCCAATAAATTATTACAATCCAAAATTGATAATTTTCATAAGGTATTGATTAATGATGTTTGTTCTTATATTCCCAACACTTTTTGGCATAGGAAAAAGCATATTATTAATTTATCTTATGTTAAAGATTTTAATGAAAAGAACATTCCTACTAAGCTCGTCCCATTCAAATGAATACTAAAACTGTTGAATTTTGTAAAAAGGAAATTCATGATTTGCTTGCTAAAAAACTAATTAGGAATAGCAAATTCCCTTGGTCTTATTTTGCCTTCTATGTTCAAAAAAATGTTGGAATTGAAAGAGGGGCTCCTTGTCTAGTTATCAATTACAAACCTTTGAACAAAGTTTCAGAATGGATTAGGTATCCTATCCCCAATAAGAATGACCTTGTACATAGGTTAAGTGATGCTGTCATATTCTCTAAATTCGATATGAAATCTGGGTTTTGGCAAGTCCAAATATGTGAAACTGATATGTACAAAACTGCTTTCACCACTCCCTTTGGACATTATGAGTAGAATGTTATGCCTTTTGGCCTTAAGAATGCCCCTAGTGAATTCTAGAACATTATGAATGATATCTCCTTCAGTCATTTCACCATTGTTTACATTGATGATGTCCTTGTCTATTCCAAATCCATTAATGAACATTGGAAACATTTATATACATTTCTTGATATCATCAAACATAATGGTCTTGTTGTGTCTACAAAGAAAATCAAACTATTTCAAACAAAGGTTCGTTTCCTTGGCTATAACATTTCTAAAGGACAAATTTGTCCCATTGACAGAGCCATTTAGTTTGCTGATAAATTTCCTAATGTCATTATTAATAAAACGCAATTACAAAGATTCCTTGGGTCTTTGAACTACATTGTTGAGTTTTATAAGGACTTGAGGAAATAATATAAACCTCTCTTTGATTGATTAAAGAATAATCCTCCTCCCTTGTTTGATACTCATACTTCTCTTGTTAAACAAATTAAATCTCATGTTAAAACTTTGCCTTGTCTTGGTATCCCTATTGTTAATGCTTTCAAAATTGTTGAAACTAATGCCTCTTACATTGGTCATGGAGGTATTTTGAAACAACTTATTTCACCAGACTCAACCGAACAAATTGTTCGTTTCCATTTAAGAGTTTGGAATATTGCACAAATAAATTATAGTACTATAAAAAAGAAATTTTATCTATAGTGCTATGCATCTCCAAATTTCAAAGTGATTTGCTAAATTGAAAGTTTTTGTTACACATTGATTGCAAAAGTGCTAAATATGTTATAGAAAAAAAATGTTGAAAATATTGCTTCAAAACATATTTTTGCTCGATGGCAAGCTATTTTAAGTTTTTTTATTTATTTATTTATTTTTATTTTGATATTGAATATATTAAAGATTTTTAAAATGCTATACCTAAATTTCTTACCCATGAATTCCTCCAGTGCCACAATGGCAAGTAGAAGGTCCAAAGACAAACATCCTAGTACAAATACTACTAAATAACTTGTTAAACAAGAACCTACTTCCCCTATTAAAGGTCCAATTCCTTCAGTGCCACAATGGCAAGTAGAAGGTCCAAAGCCACTTTCTCCAAAAACTCCAATGCTTCTCAATATATTAAAAAACAATACTTCCAAAACCTGTTTTCCATAGAACCCAACAGAGCCATGATCAAAGACCCTCTTAAATTTGCTACAGATTATTTTTCCCTGTACTTCCACTAGATACTTGAACAAAATGGTAAAAATTTAAATTGTTACTCAGCTATCATGTTTCATGAAAAATCGGTCTTTATCAAATCCATACCTGATAAGATTGATAAATCAAAAATTATTTACCATAGTGTTTTCATCCTCAATGTTGTTACTTAAGAAAAATGGAGACTCCGCCCTGCTTCTACAAAACCTTTACTTGGTTCAACTATTTCATATTCATACCATGATTATATTCCTGCATGGTTCAAGTTCATGCTACACCAAGATGCTACTATGACCCACTCTTAGTTTGTTAAGTTTGATAAAGATTTCAATTCTCAGCTTCCTTTGTGGTTCATCCTTTGGTGGACACAATTTGGCCCTATTACTGATATTTTTCTAGGACCTCTGACTGGCTCCTTCAAGTATTTTACTTTAAATATCTTAATCTATTGTGCACTTCTGCCCCCCTTATGGTATCACTTGGATTTGTCAAAATTCACATCTAATAAAAAGATATTGAGTAATGTTATACCTTAAGGCTAAAACCAATTTTGTAGCTAAACTTTATCATATATATATTTTTTATATATACATATATTTGTTTTGGTAATAATGGCATCATTTATTAAGAACTAATTATTTGGTAATCCATATAATGCAGCAAAAATTTAATTTTTTTGCTCTTTTTTATTTTATTCTAAATAGGAATTATTTAATAATTATAGTAGTTATTAAAAGACATTTGCTATGGTTGTGTAAATAATAAATATATGACATCTATATTCTAACATTAAGCATCCCTCCCTCTTGTGCAAAAATATTTTCATTTTTGTTGGACTTTTTACAGCAGTTTTCAAAAGGGCTCTATTCAAAAAAGGTTGTCATTTGATTTCTGAAGAGCTGCATCTATTCACAAAACTAAGTACCAATCTAGTAGCAACATTTGTTTCATGAGAAACTTATGAAGGCATGTTTAACTATTTGCAAAGAATACAAGAAGTTGAAATGGAATAAATATTCTTATTCATTTGTTTAATGCTCTGCTAGGAGAAGATGATAGAATGACATCATATTTTAATCAATTTCTTTAAAATACCATTTTAATTAATTTTTTTTCCTAAATTAAAATCTTCATAAATATTGAAAATTGATAACATCTTACTGTATATATAAACAGAATAGTATAAAAATAACCTTGGATACTTATATACAAAACTAAAGTGTATTAAAGAAATATTCCATTCTTTTTATTAAAAAAATGAAAATGTCATCTAGCATATATTTTCACATCCTTGTTCATGAGAGAGAGTTGTTTTGCTTGGATTAAGGAATAGTGATTATGAGTTTATGACCATTTTGGTAAGAAATAATTATTCTCCATTTTAGACTCCTTTTGTTTTTGTTTTTGTTTTTGTTTTTTGTTTTTTGTTTTTTGTTTTTTTTTTTTTGTTGTAAAATCTTTCAAATGTAAAATGCTTTTAGTAACATTTTACATTTGAAAACATTTTTAGTAAAAGACTTTCAAGTGTTTGGTGTGACAAATAATTTTTCAAGCACAACCACCAAAATTGGTGTTTACAGTTTCCTAACCACCAGACTAGAAGCCTAGTCTGTAGGATTGCTGGCTTAGGCATTAGATGGGGGCTGGGGGTAAAGCTACCATGCGTTTTTGTAAAATGTAAATATTTTACCAAATTTTATAGTGAAACAAACATAGTAAAATACGTAAAATGTCAATGAAACAAACAGAGTGTTAAAGAATAAATATTCACCTATTCTCGAGAAATAAATATTCCTTTTAATAAAACAAAAATTTTAACAATCAAATGGTAATTAGTAATGAATTGTTATTAAATTACAATGTCTATTACAGTATATCAAACCTATCCTTAATGATAAACATTAACACAATAAAGTCAAAGTTGCACCATAAGATGAATAAGAGATTTTTTTTAGGGAATAATGCCTGTTATAAAGAAAGGAAAAACCCATATGATCAATGACCCATACCACAATGGAAAAGAAGTTAACCCACAATGCTTTTCTTAGAAACAAGCCTTAAAGGCCTACTCGAGGGCATTGTTAGTTATCTTTGAGCCACATGGCCAAACTAATGTCTTTAAAAGTTTTTATTTTTTCGTTAATTTGTTAGATTTTATGATCCAAAAATTTAATAAAAATATAATCGCAAGAATAAAATAATTAAAAGTGTTGGATTTTGCAAATGAAAACATAATATAAGTATAAACATACCATGTTAATTATGTATAAACATATGCATATATATATATATATATATCATTCTTTTTTTATTAATATATATATATATATACTTTTTTTTTTCTAATATGTACAATTAATGATGTAGTAGTTGGAAACAAATAGATACACATAGTTTAGGTTTATTAAAATATAATTATTGAATTGCTCAAAAAAATTTTATTTATTGAATTCATAAGCCTTAAACTAAAAATAAATATAATTATTATTATACTATCTACTAAAACAAACATTTTATTTTTGACAGATAGAAACCGTAAAATTAAAGATAATTTAATTATTATTTATAATATGAAATTAAATTTCATTAATGATTATTTGGATATAAATATTAAAAATATTGAAAATACCTGTTTATAATTACAAAATTTAAAATCATATTGTATTTATATAAATAGTTGAGTTGTGAACATTAATATGTTTAAGAATGATAAAAATATGCTATGGACATCTAGTAAAAAATACTTATCTTTTTTTAATTTATAGGATGGTCATGAGAAAATGTGTGATTAGTAAATTTGATGTCAATTTCAAGCAAGAATGTCAATTGCCTTAGTGAGGTTAGCATTCTAAGGAAATTAGTCTAAGATAACTAACATGATTGACTTGAGAGGCTAAGGGAATCATGAAAACCACAAGAAAATTATTGAATATATATTTAAAAAAAATTTAAACAAATATTTATGCAAATTATGCAAAAATTAAGATTTACTTAATTAAAGAAAAAAAAAACTAAAGAAACTTAATTATATTTTTCACAAAAATAGTGGATAATAAACTTAAAAAAAAAAGCGTTTTCAATGACTATATGTGTGGGGCCCAGCAATTCGTGGACCAGGCCCATTTGCCCTTAGAGAGTCCGATGGCCCAATCCGAGGAGAACTGTGGCCCAAGCTCCATGACGCCGAGCACGGACCAATTTTTGGGAGGCAGCCGAGGACAGTCTAGTCCTCGGCAGGCCCATAATCCGCCCAGAATAAAGGGATAAATTCGTAAGGAAATCCAAAATACCTTGGGGCGATTACCCTAAATACCCTTCTGGATAAGGCCCAATGCCTGACAGAACCGTACTCTACAGCTTTATCAAGTCATCCCCAACAATTCCGGGATTAGACTGATGGGACCAATGTCAGTATTTGTAAAGACTGACCCTACACGTGGACGAAGGACATCGAACGCACACTAGTATAAAAGGAGAAGTAAGTGAATCTAGCGGGGGGGGGGAAAAAAGGAGACTTCATGAAGAAGATCGCCGGAACGATCCATGCACAGAACAGAGAAAGTCCTCCGTTGGACAGCCGGAAAGGACCACAAGGGTCCTCGGATCAAGTCCGAGGAGCCCATTCTCAGAAGTGGCAGCATGGCGGGGCTTTAAACGTTTAGGCCCAGTCCATTTTCCACAGGGATCTTTCTGAAATCCAGACCGGACCGTCCCCCCGTGACCAAGCCCAAGCTTTTCAAGCCCACTCTCTACAAATCGTATTGTGAGGGATCTCTCCCGCGTGAACCCAAAAATGTCACTGGGCCGCGCAGGAATCGTGTCCTTACAATTGGCGCCGTCTGTGGGAAGCATGCGCGCTTGGCGCAGGTGGCGGTGGAGTCAACTCTCTACTAAGCAAAAATTCACGGAGCTTCCTCCGTCTCCTTTGACGTGCAGCTGTTGTTCCGACATAAACTTCTGCTAGGGGCTACTCCTTGCAGCGCCCATGGCGTAGGCAGCCCTAGGGGCTCTTGGCCTCAAGCCGGCTCTCCCCGCCCTGATCTAGGGGCTTACATCCGAAAAACAAACAAATACCAAAAATAAATCTCGTAAGTTTTGGACAGAACCAAGGTCTTGCATGGTCCTCGGACTCAAACCTATGGGGAAACCAAGTACAAGAGATGAAAACCAAAAGTTTTGGACAGAACCAAGGCCTTGCATGGTCCACGGACTCAAGCCTGTGGGGAAACCAAACACAAAAAAATAAATCTCGTAAGTTTTGGACAGAACCAAGGTCTTGCATGGTCCTCGGACTCAAACCTATGGGGAAACCAAGTACAGGAGATGGAAATCAAAAGTTTTGGACAGAACCAAGGCCTTGCATGGTCCACGGACTCAAGCCTGTGGGGAAACCAAACACAAAAAAATAAATCTCGTAAGTTTTGGACAGAACCAAGGTCTTGCATGGTCCTCGGACTCAAACCTATGGGGAAACCAAGTACAAGAGATGAAAACCAAAAGTTTTGGACAGAACCAAGGCCTTGCATGGTCCACGGACTCAAGCCTATGGGGAAACCAAACACAAAAAAAAATAAATCTCGTAAGTTTTGGACAGAACCAAGGTCTTGCATGGTCCTCGGACTCAAACCTATGGGGAAACCAAGTACAAGAGATGAAAACCAAAAGTTTTGGACAGAACCAAGGCCTTGCATGGTCCACGGACTCAAGCCTATGGGGAAACCAAACACAAAAAAAATAAATCTCGTAGTTTTGGACAGAACCAAGGTCTTGCATGGTCCTCGGACTCAAACCTATGGGGAAACCAAGTACAAGAGATGAAAATCAAAAGTTTTGGACAGAACCAAGGCCTTGCATGGTCCACGGACTCAAGCCTGTGGGGAAACCAAACACACAAAAATAAATCTCGTAAGTTTTGGACAGAACCAAGGTCTTGCATGGTCCTCGGACTCAAACCTATGGGGAAACCAAGTACAAGAGATGAAAATCAAAAGTTTTGGACAGAACCAAGGCCTTGCATGGTCCACGGACTCAAGCCTGTGGGGAAACCAAACACAAAAAATAAATCTCGTAAGTTTTGGACAGAACCAAGGTCTTGCATGGTCCTCGGACTCAAACCTATGGGGAAACCAAGTACAAGAGATGAAAACCAAAAGTTTTGGACAGAACCAAGGCCTTGCATGGTCCACGGACTCAAGCCTGTGGGGAAACCAAACACAAAAAAATAAATCTCGTAAGTTTTGGACAGAACCAAGGTCTTGCATGGTCCTCGGACTCAAACCTATGGGGAAACCAAGTACAAGAGATGAAAACCAAAAGTTTTGGACAGAACCAAGGCCTTGCATGGTCCACGGACTCAAGCCTGTGGGGAAACCAGACACAAAAAAGTAAATCTCGTAAGCTTTGGACAGAACCAAGGTCTTGCATGGTTCTCGGACTCAAACCTATGGGGAAACCGAGTATAAGAGATGAAAATCAAAAGCTTTGGACAGAACCAAGGTCTTGCATGGTCCACGGACTCAAGCCTGTGGGGAAACCAAGCACAAAAAAAACAAATCTCACAAGCTTTGGACAGAACCAAGGTCTTGCATGGTCCTCGGACTCAAACCTATGGGGAAACCAAGTATAAGAGATGAAAATCAAAAGTTTTGGACAGAACCAAGGTCTTGCACGGTCCACGGACTCAAACCTATGGGGAAACCAAGTACAAGAGATAAACATCACAAGTTTTGGACGGAACCAAGGTCTTGTATGGTCCTCGGACTCAAACCTATGGGAAAACCAACTATTCGTAAGGAAAAACTACATTACGTAGAATTTGGATTCATCTGAGGAAAGCTCTCCACTCGCCATTGGGTCAGTTCCCAAACTGCGGGGATTCGCAAGTCTGCTCTTAGATCTGCAGCACCAAGGGAATCGATGCGACGTAGGGCAATACGTCACCTGAGAAACAATTTGAGTTCTTTACCCTCCGTCAACTCTTCGGACGGTACTCTCATACTTATCACAGAATATTCAATTGTTATTTTTGCTAGTTTCCTGAGTTAAACTTGCTATGAGTTATCGCCGTAATGTTTGGTAGTGTTGGTACATTAGAATTGATTGGATTATGTTTCAAAACTTCCTGCTCTAAGTATCATTGAAGAAACAGACACAGGGAGCACACCCTTCCACAAAATAATGTTGCAAAAAGAGTAGTATTCAAAATAAGTAGGCAAAATTTCCTTTCTTATTAGAATAAAGAAACAGTACAGCATACAACAAAAAGCTGAAATCAACTTGTGATAAAACTTGCTACATGATAGAAAGGAAGGTTACAAGGAAGCAAGAGAAGGCCGAGGAGGTAGCACAGACGAGACGTGGGCTACTGCTTCGAGGCCTTGTCCCTTCCCCCATGCTTTCGCATGCCCATAGCTCCGGCAGCAAAGGAGCCCAACTTGAGCCTCACGCCGCAGTGGGGAGGACGCAGGTAGCACAGAGGAGAGGTTGGCTGCTGCCTCAAAACCTCGTTTCATCCTCAACGCTTTCACGTGCCCGAAACTCAGGCAGCAAAAGAACCTGACCTCAGGCTAACACCATCTACAAAGAAGATGCAGGGAGCCGAAAGTTGGGAAGCCCCCGCAGAAATTTGCCGGCTGCAAGGTAGACAGTGCTGATGGTGGAAATTCCTTCTTCGGACATACCAAAAATCTGGCATGACCAGAACCTGCTTCGGATTTTGACTAAAAGCGTGGGAAACACCCTCTCCCCTCTGTCATAAGGAAATATTTCTTTGAATCTATGCCTTCGTTGCCCGTATATCACTCTTCTGAGCTTGAGGAGAACGTGGCGCCTTTGCGGCGGAGAGAGTTTTTCTTCCCCGACCCTCGTCTCAAACATGACTTGCTGCGGGAGGAAGCTGAAGGAGGAGACTAAGGAGCTGGTGCCTAGGCAAAGAAACTTGCTCTCTTATTTATTTGAGGAGATAGGGTGGTGGCATTTAATTAGCGCAGCTTCCCAAGGAACGCTACAGACAAAACGTCTCCAGCTCGACTTCCAACAAACCTCTGCAACGACAAAACTAAAGGAGCCTCGTGGAGGTGCACCTCGAACATCGGGACACCCAAAAGTACCGCGTGGCCAAAGACTGGAAATATCTCCTGATCTGTGGGCCTAGTAAATTCGCGGCCCATGCCCTTGCTACATGATAGCCCATGGACTACGGCCCACGCCGGGTAGTAACTAATGCCGAGGACAACCTCCTGCCCGGCCACGTACGGGATACCTAAGGAGAGGGAATAAAACAGAACCAAGGCCTTGCATGGTCCTCGGACTCAAGCCTATGGGGAAACCAGGTATAAAAACTATTATTATTACAAGTTTTGGACTGAACCAAGGCCTTGCATGGTCCTCGGACTCAAGCCTATGGGAAAACCAAATATAAAAACTATTATTATTACAAGGTTTGGACTGAACCAAGGCCTTGCATGGTCCTCGGACTCAAGCCTATGGGAAAACCAAATATAAAAACTAGTATTATTACGAGTTTTGGACTGAACCAAGGCCTTGCATGGTCCTCGGACTCAAGCCTATGGGAAAACCAAATATAAAAACTATTATTATTACGAGTTTTGGACTGAACCAAGGCCTTGCATGGTCCTCGGACTCAAGCCTATGGGGAAACCAAGTATAAAAACTATTATTATTACGAGTTTTGGATAGAGTTAAGGCCTTGTCTGGTCCTCGGACCCAAGCCTATGGGGAAACCAAGTATAAAAACTATTATTATTACGAGTTTTGGATAGAGTTAAGGCCTTGTCTGGTCCTCGGACCCAAGCACGGCATCAAACCTCCAGTTCTCTCCTCGGCCAGCATGGGTAATTATTACTTTTCACTGGTCGGCCTTATTGGGCCAAACACTTATATTAGAGTTATGGCAACATCTTTTTATTATCAAGTATTTTGGTCTTAGTTGTCATCGGTTTAGATACTTTCTCATTGAGCCGAGCAGCATTTACCAATATACAAAAACATAAACAGAATATGCAAAATGAAATAATAAACACTTTTATTAATATAAGAGATTATTACAATGTACGAAAAAGGGCTCAAACAAGCCTATACAAAAGGAGAACTGCTGAAGCAACGATAACACTCGCAGTACAGAGAAGTAAACAGTCAGGCTTCTTCTAAAACTCATCTTCAAGGTCTCTTCAGTCTCTGCCTCAACATTGCTCATATCATGACAAGAACCTTCTTCGGAAAAGGATGAAGAACAAGGAAGAAGAATTGAAGGAGAAGGAAGAAGAATTGAAGGAGAAGGAAATAGTAAGGAAGAAATCAATGAAGAAGATGGAGGAGATGAAGGAGGAAGATGGAGGACATGAGTAAAGAAGGAGGAGAAGAAGAGAGAAGGGATGAAAAGAAAGAAAAGGAGCAAAAGAGGGAAAAGGGAAGGCACCAAGACGGAACTGGTGCTGGGAAGACTATAAGAGGAAAGCGGAGGAGGGCACCAAGGAGCAAAAGAGGGAGAAGCAGAAGCACTTAGCCCCTGCCTCAGCCCTGACTCCTAACACGTTGGTGCCATATTAGGTATGCTCATGAGGAGCCGGGTGGTGCTGGTCTTGGTTGTTCTCGACTCAGTCACGCCGAGAGTTCGACACGACGAGTCCCTGCTTCGGATTTTGGCTGAAAGAGAGGCGAGACAGATCTTAAGTCTGCGCCACCCTTGTCCTGATCGAGCCATTTCAAGTTTTATCAGAATATGGTGTCTAGAGGAGGGGCATGATTTCTTCATCATTTGTTGCGATCTCAGAAGAATAGAAGGGAGTTAGTACGAAAGTGATGGCCTCCTACTTGCCTTCTTATAGGAAGAGCAGAACGGATGGCATTAAATGCATTCAACCTTCCCAAAGAATCTGAAGAAAAAAGAGGCGTCCATTCCACTTCTCCACCTTATCAAATGAGCCGTCGGATATAAATGAGCCTCGTTAAGGGGAATTCATTAAGGGCGCGTCTGGGACATCCAAGCGGCAGGAGCAGATTCCGAGCGGATTAAAAGGAATCCCTCAAAAACCGCCTAACTTCCTGGGAAACCGCTCACATAAATGCGGGATCAAGCTAAATGGGCCATATTAAGGGCCCGGGTTTGCCAAAACCCTCCTTTCCAATCCGGAATTCGGATAGAAGGATTTTGAGGGGCTATTGTGGGGCCCAGCAATTCGTGGACCAGGCCCATTTGCCCTTAGAGAGTCCGAGGGCCCAATCCGAGGAGAACTGTGGCCCAAGCTCCATGACGCCGAGCACGGACCAATTTTTGGGAGGCAGCCGAGGACAGTCTAGTCCTCGGCAGGCCCATAATCCGCCCAGAATAAAGGGATAAATTCGTAAGGAAATCCAAAATACCTTGGGGCGATTACCCTAAATACCCTTCTGGATAAGGCCCAATGCCTGACAGAACCGTACTCTACAGCTTTATCAAGTCATCCCCAACAATTCCGGGATTAGACTGATGGGACCAATGTCAGTATTTGTAAAGACTGACCCTACACGTGGACGAAGGACATCGAACGCACACTAGTATAAAAGGAGAAGTAAGTGAATCTAGCGGGGGGGAAAAAAGGAGACTTCATGAAGAAGATCGCCGGAACGATCCATGCACAGAACAGAGAAAGTCCTCCGTTGGACAGCCGGAAAGGACCACAAGGGTCCTCGGATCAAGTCCGAGGAGCCCATTCTCAGAAGTGGCAGCATGGCGGGGCTTTAAACGTTTAGGCCCAGTCCATTTTCCACAGGGATCTTTCTGAAATCCAGACCGGACCATCCCCCCGTGACCAAGCCCAAGCTTTTCAAGCCCACTCTCTACAAATCGTATTGTGAGGGATCTCTCCCGCGTGAACCCAAAAATGTCACTGGGCCGCGCAGGAATCGTGTCCTTACAATATGCATTTACATTTACCAAAGCAAGAATAAAGGTTTATAAAAAATGTATAAATTTTAATTTATTTTGTTGAGTTGTTAAAGTTAGTGATATTTTGGTAGTTTAATGAGATTATATAAATAGGTTATAGTAGTGGTTTAGAATTGAAAAATTAAATATTTTTTGATAAAAAAATATTGAAATTAATATCCCGTTAAATGCAAACATTTTTAAATAACATTTGATACTCTAATTGATTTATTTTATTTTATTTTATTTTTATGTGTGTTAGAGATGTATTTACTTATGACTCAAAGGGGCATATAAATTGTAGTTAAGTTTTGATAATGGTATGATAAATATAATTATACTTGAAATATTTTTTTTTTTTTTTGTGTATTGATAGCCTATGGTGAAATTTTTATTTATTGTCTATACTTTTATAAAATATAACATACTTAAAAGCTAGTGAAAGAACTACATGGCCCAATTAATACCTTTACAAGTTCTTTTTTTTATATATATATAACTTTTTTGTATCTATGATTAGAAAATTCAGCCAAAATGTAAAGTGGAGTAATATAAGACTTTGAAACTAAAAATATAATATAAGTATAAACATATATTAATAGAAGTATAAACATATATGTTTATGTATAGACATTAGTTACGGACATATAGAGACCCAATATGTAGGATTATTAAAATGTGTTTGTAAAATTCATGAACATAAACTAAAAGGAATAATATGAATGTTTATACTATCTTATGATTTTTTTTTTCTAATAAATCACAATTCTAAAATTATAGATGATTTTTCATTTGAAATCAATATAATTTTAAATAATTTGAATATTAGTTCAAAAAGAAAATTAATTTTGATTAACGAAAAAAAATTTGGATATTAATAATAACAATAATTCAAAATACATATTCACTCACAGAGATTAAAATTATATCGAAACTATATAATCAATATCTTTGTTTATAAACCCTTGCCTTCTATTAAGTTGTGCAAAACGTAATCCATCTAATCAAGTTAAATGTTTTTGTTTTAGGCACCTACAAGGCTACAACATCATTGTGATAAGGTTTGGGCGGCCAAAGGAGGCATAAAGACTAAATGAAAAAATGATTAACATGTCATAATTTTTTTTTTCAAAGACATTTTTAACTTATGGTATCTTATTAACTGTTCCTGATGATTATTCTTTATTATCAAACCAAAACCTTTATTAGTTTTTTTGGTGTAAGTGGGAATTGAAACTCAGATATATCCACTTAACATGTCATAATTAATTGCATGTATAGCTATTCATAATATCTGAGTTTGCTGAACACTTATCGGCCACCACTCAACCTCATATGAACTATATAAGTTCCTTTATATTTGCTTTTTCATGGCGAAAGGCAAAAAATAAATAGAATATTCCATCTTCTTTTTAAAAAAAAATTGGATGGAGAAAAATCAAACCTTGACACCTTGGATGGAGAAAAATTCTATCTATCTTTTTTTTTTTTTTTTTCAATGATGCCCTTTAATTCTTGTTTCTATTTGATTTTTAGGATTGAATCTGGGTTAGAGCTAAAAGCATGATCTGTTTGCAATTGTTTTACTTGAATTTCTGTAGTTTTGCACTGATAGAAAAAGCAAATATTTTGGGACCCTAGGAACTTGGGCTCGATAAAAGAGTTTAGAACTTGGACTAACTTCAAGGCGGTTCAAAGAATTCATTAAGAAGGGCCTACGTAAATTTTTTTTTTTTTTTTGATGGAGTGCCTACTTAAAGTTAATCTGGCAATTGTTTGTTTTCTATTAGTTTAGAGATATAACAAGCCCAAATCCTAACCCAGCATGTTAGGTCCCATAGTTTTGCATTAGTTGTTTTTTTTTTTTTTTTTTTTTTTTTTTTTTTTTTTTTTTTTTGCTGAATGCATTAGTTGTCTTTTGGGCCAGTTTTGAGTGAGTTCTTTTTGTTTTCTTAATCGGTTCTAATTTCAAATTTTGTTCTATCTCAATTCTCAACCAAATTTCAAAAATCAAAAGCTATATTTTGAATTTTACAAATTAGATTTCTAAATTGATAAAAAACTCTTTTCATGCAATTTATTGTGTTTTAATGCACTTTACTGAGAATTTTCTTAATCCATCGTTCCACAAGAAAGCTACTATTACTTGCATTTAAAAACCAATCGTTCCACAAACAAAGCTACTATTACTTGCATTTATTAATTGAAAAGACATGAGGCATATCATTTGGCAATCAAAATCTATCAACAATGTTATCTCCAAAAAAAAATCTATCAACAATGCCTAAATAAGCAATCCACTCATGGTTTTCTAGTAGTCTACTATAGTTCTTTCTCCCACAATTATCATTGCTTTATTTATCTAAATTTCCTCATAAGAAATCGTAACTTTTTGATTAGCACATCTTAAAGAACCATCTATTCTAAACTTCAATTTTTTCTCTATCACATCACTTAAATAGCATGCTCATACCAGCACCTGTATTTTATAATACCTTCAAAATCCATAATGTGAAGCCTCTCGAAGCAAATATATTTGAAAACCATCTCAATAGCTAAAATATCCTAGTGTTTTGTTAGCCTCAATATGTGGTTGTGATTTCAAAGATCAAAAGCGACTAGCAACTACTGCAATTAATATGACAATGGCTTTAGCTTGCCTCCATGGTAAGGATATATCTTGCAAGTTACAACAAAGATATTTTTTTCAAGGCCTTCACATAATTGATGCATCTATTGTAGTTTCTAGACTCCTATATGTATTCATGCTAGCAGTAGGTTTCTCTAGCTTGTTATGAACTCTTTCCTCTTAAAAGCTCTTTGAGTTATTTTGATTCATTTTTAATCTCTTTTTTGACATTAGGGATGACTTCTTTGAAATGGTTTATAAACTATGCATTTACACAAGTATTGGGCTAGGGGCGGAGCTAGGATTTTTTGTTTGGGGAGGCCAAATTTTGTTACTAATATATTAGTCTCGAGTCAAAATAAACCATCACACTCAGGCATAAACGCGCATACACAAATATAAACATTAATATTTTGATACTAGAGTAGGTCATAATTTATAAATATATTGTATATAAAATTAATAACTTTCACATTTGTATATTCGCAAGATAATTTTTTAGGAGAATTTATCATGTTTTAAACTCCAATACTATACAAAAGCTGTCATTAAACATGTACAAAAAAACGAATTAGAGAAAACAAAAACTACCTTGTCTCTATAACTACTAGATCAATTGAAAAATTCTATTGATTTTTAAGAGCATCATTGGACTAACTCAAACATTTGGGGGGGGGGGAACTTCTATTTTTGTAGCTAAACATTTAAAATTTTTAAGACTTATACATAATATAAAATAATTTTAAAAAATTTTGGGGGCTTGTGGACAATGGTAGCATGCAGTGCAACCACATATCAGCAAGCTCAGATGAAGGGCAGACTCAATCAAAAGACTCGAAGGAAGAAGGATTTGCCCAGATTATAGTTAGCAAGGAAGACTCTGCAAATGGGTTTGAAATGCCTCTTCATTACCCAAGGTACACAAAGGAAGATTATGAAAAGATGGAGGACTGGAAGTTGGACATGGTTCTGAAAGAATATGTACTTACTGTTAAGGGTGCACTTGATGAAAAAAAGATCATTTATCATTGGAACATTTATCTGGCCAAATTAGCTTTAGTTATCTATCTTTCAATAATGATATTAGAATTTAGTATGCTATGACTAAAAGAAACTAGTGATTGTCATTTGTTCTATACAATTAGGCTGTATGTGTTATAAATTTATTTTTAGAGGGATTTTGTAGCAGAGTTTGTAATTGGTTAACGCTGGAACTTGTTGTACTTCGACTCTTAAAGTTCTTAAAGTTAATTAAGTATGCAATCTTAGTTGTGATTAGAATTCAGAAGTATACGTATAATTGGTGTGCTATTTTGATGCTAGATGACCATTCAAAGCTTTGGATATTGCAGCAATTAGAAATATTAAAATCAGATTTCATATTGCAATGTTTTGTCAATCTAGATGTAAAAATATATATATATATATATATATATGTATATTTGTTTTTTTTTTTTTTGAGAAACAAACACACACACACAAGGGAGAGGGAAACAGAATCTAACACAAAAGCACACCACAACTCCACTCAAAAGCCATTGGAGTAAGTGGGCTTGTATGACAAAGCTTTCTATATAATTTTGTTTTGGTAATTATGGCATCATTTATAAAGAACTAATTATTCAGTAATTCATACAATACAAGCAAATTGCAAGTTTAACATAATGATAATATGATTTTTTTTTCTCTTTTTATTTATTTATTCTAAATATGAATTGTGTGATAATTATAGTAGTTATTAAGAGACATTTATTATAATTGTGTATATACATGACATATATATTCTAACGTTAAGCATCCCTCTTGTGAAAAAATATATTTTTATTTGTTGGACTTTTTATAGCAGTTTTCAATATGGCTCTACTCAAAAAGGTTGTCATTATTCTTTTTTTTTTTTTTTTTTTTTTGAGAGAGTTTCAACCTATGGCGCTCTTTATCATCAGACCAAGACACCAATTAGTTTTTGGTGTAGGCAGGAATTGAACCCCAGATCTCTTATACAACCATCAGAGATTTTACTAGTTGAGCTAACTGGAACCCACGGTTGTCATTATTCTTGAATGGCTGCATCTATTCACAAGATTAATTAAGTACCAATCTAGTAGCAGCAATTTTTTTTTTTTTTTTCATGAGAGATATAATTAAAATTTTTTTTTTCAAAAATTAAAATCTTCATAAATGTTAAAAATTTATAACATCTTACAGTACATATAAACTGAAAATATGCTATATACAACCTAGCAAGTATTTAAAACCTTAAATACCAAATTTTACGGCTATGTTGGTTTTAACACTAAACTAAACAATAGTTAAAGTGTAAGTGATTTAGCAAATTTCCAAACACACAAACTACACTACACAAGCATGGCAATATAGTAAGCTAAAGGAAATAGGGAAAAAGACAAGCAAACCACACATAACACCACAAGTGTTATGGAAGAGGAAAACCCGAGCCTCGGGCGTAAAAACCTCTCTCCCTTGACCAACCGTCAGAAATCTCCATTAGGCAAGATAGTTGCAGTACATAAGGTCACAATGAACCATCTCCAAACCCAAGCTCCTACATGTGCTTGAGCCCTCCAAGCTCTAGCTGGCAACCGACTTCACCAAGCCCTTTCTCTTCCTAGCTTACCGAAGACCCTCCATTAAAGCTCCAATGGAATCACCACTAATGAAAATTGGATTTAGGTTGTGGCTTCTCACTCTTCCTTAGCTATTCATTCGCTCACAAGTATGTGTTTGTTGATGAGGAATGTGTTTACAAAATCTCTATCAATGGAATTTAAGAGATGGAAAAGGGAGATGAACACTTGGTTTTTCTCTAAGGAAAAAGCTCTCTCTTTTCATACAAAGGAATAGCTTCACTCTCTTGGCACCCTTTGGGTTTCTAGGGTTTGGTCAATACTTATCTAAAACCCCTTGCCATGTTTCATAGCTCTGTGTGTGTGTGTGTGTGTGTGTGTGTTGGCAATTGGCAGTGGCAGGTGCAATTGTAGAGTACATAGATCTTGCAACTCACGACCTGTTTGCCCTTTAAGGTTGCAAGATGGTTGCGAGGTGCACAATTGCACTATCAGACAAACTCTTGCCACGTAGACTTCACGGGTAGCTAAGGTCGCCTCCAAGCTGCGAGATCTCTAGTTGATGTAGCTTTCAGTCTTCAAGGAGAGGCTCAGGCACAATACTCCAACTTACATGAAAACCCAGAAAATAATATGTCACCAATAAAATGCATTACAATGAAACTTTTCAGTAAATAAAGCCAACATAAAACATGACTTCTCATAAATAAAGTGGTATAAAAACATGTAACTTTAGATACTTACAAAACTAAAGTGTATAAAAAGAAATATTCCATTCGTTTTATAAAAAAAAAAATGTCATCTAGCATATCTTTTCACATCTGAGAGAGAGAGAGAGAGAGAGAGAGAGAGAGAGAGAGAGAGAGAGAGAGAGAGAGAGAGATGTTTTGCTTGGATTAAGGAATAAATATTACGAGTTTGTGACCATTTTGGTAAGAAATAATTATTTTTTATTTTATATTCTATTTCATGGCTGTAAAGTATTTTCAAATGTAAAATGTTTCTAGTAGTATCATTTTACATTTGAAAACATTTTTAGTAAAAAAATTCAAATATTTTGCGTGATAAATAAATTTTCAAGCACAAACCACCAAAATTGGTATTTTATAATTTCTAGCCACCAGACTAGTGGCTTGGTCCACAAGACTGGTGGCCTAGTGATTAGATGGAGGGGAAGGGGAGAGGGAGCCACTTTGTGTTTTTGTAAAGAGTAAATTTTTTCCAAATTTTTGTTTGTAAAACATTTTACCGTTAATGAAAAATATTTTCAAATTTGACTAAATTTTACAATGAAACAACACAATAAAATACATAAAATGTCAATGAAACAAACAAAGCATTAAAGAATAGCTATTCTTGATAAATAACTATTCCTTTTAATAAAAACACAACTTTTAACAATTCAATGATAATTACTCATGAATAGTTATTACATTATAACGTATATTTAAGTGAATCACCTTTAGTGATGTGCAATACAACAATAAAGTCAAATTCGTATCGTAAGAAAAATAAGGGCTTTCTTTAGGGCAAAATGTCTATTATAAAAAGGAAAGACCCATGTGAACAATGACCAAAATGGAAAAATAGTTAACCTGCAACACTTTTCTTAGAATCAAGCCTTACAGTGGCCTCCTTGAAGGTTGTTGCAGGCTATCTATGATCATATAAAATATAATATAATTACAAGCTAATGTAACGAGCCGCATGGCCCAACCAATGCCTTTCCAGGTTTTTAATTTTCGTTAACTTGTTAGTTTCTATGATTAGAAAATATAATAATTAGTGTTTTGGTCGATGATAAAGAGTAATTATTAGAAATTAATGTTATAAGTCGTTAAAACTTTCTAAAAAAGATTAAATAAAAATATAAAGGGAAGAATGAAATAATTAAAATTGAATGCTGCAAGTGAAAACATAATATAAATATAAGTGTAAACATATCATGTTATTTATGCGTAAACATATGTATTGTTTTAATATGTAAATAATGTAGTAGTTGCAAACAAATAGATACAAATAGTGTACGTTTATTGAAATATATTTATTGAACTACTCTAGAATATATATATGCCTAAACTAAAATTAAATCTAATTATTATTATACTATCTATTAAAACAAATATTTTATTTCTGATAAATAGAAACTATAAAATTGAAGATAATTTAATGATTATTTCTAATATGAAATTAAATTTCATTAACAATTTCATGGATATTAATATAAGAAATATTGAAAATAGATATTCACACATTACAAAATTTTAAATCATATCTATATAAATAGTTGAGTTGTGCACATTAATATATTTAAAAATTAATAAAAATATACTATAGACATCCAATCAAAAACACTTACCTTTTTTATTTATAAAATGGTTTGAGAAAATGAGTGTCAAGTCTCCTCCACCTCTTGAATTTGACGGTATAGTTTCAAGCAAACAATTAACGCATTGTCCTAGACTTATGAAGAGCGTCTAATGAAGCAGAAGTGAACAACTAAGTTAAGAGGCTAGAGGACACATGAAAACAAAAAGAAAATTGTTGAATATATATCTAAAAGTGTATTATTTATAAACAGATAGTTATGCAAATTATGCATAAATTAAGATTTAATTTTTATATTTGTTAACATATATTACTAAAAAACTAATAATACTATATAAATAAAAAATGAAAGTTAATTTTATTTTTCTCAAAAATAGTAGATAATTACTATATGCATCTACAATTACCAAAGCCGGAATAAAGTTTTTTTTTTTTTTTTAAATGTATAAATTTTAATTTATATATTTTGTTGAGTTGTTAAAGTCGTTGATATTTTGGTAATTCAATGAGATCATATTAATGGGTGGTGGTAATGGTTTAGAAATGAAAAAAAAAAAAAAAATTCTCTATAAAAAAATATTGAACTTAGATATCTTGTTAAATGCACACATACTTTACATTTGATACTCTAATTGAATTTTTATGTGTGCTCACTTGTATTTACTTATGACTCATAGGGGCATATAAATTGTAATTCACTTTTGATAATGGTATGATAATTATAATTATACTTGAAATAATTTTTATTTATGTATGGATAGCCTTGGGTGAAATTTTTATTTATTGTCTATAATTTTATAAAATATAGCATACTTAGAAGCTAGTGAAGAATAATATAAGTCTCTGCAACTAAAAGTATAATATAAGCATAAACATATTATGTTAATAAAAAAGAAGTATGAACATATATGTTCGTTAGAATAAACATTAGTCACAAACATATAGAGACTACGGGTAGGATTATTAAAATGTATTGGTCAAATTCATGAACATAAACTAAAAAGGAATATTATTAATTTTTATACTATCTTATGATTTTTTTTTTTTTTTCTGAATAGATCACAACTCTAAAATTATAGATGACTTTTCATTTGAAATCAATAAAGTTATAAATAATTTGAATATTAGTTTAAAAATAAAATTTAGTTTCATTAACGAATAAACAATTGGATATTAATAATGACAATACTTCAAAATACATATTCATTGACAAAGATTAAAATTATAGGAATATATATAATCAATGTCTTTGTTTATAAACCCTTGCCTTTTATTAAGTTGTGCAAAACGTATTTCATTTGATCAAGTTAAATGTTTTTGTTTTAGGCATGTACAACACTGTTGTGATAAGGTTTGGGAGGCCAAAGGAGGCATATAGACTAAATGAAAAAAAAAAAAAATATATATATATATATATATATATGTGAGGGGTAAAAGACTAACAGGCCTATTTCAATATCTATACTAGGCCAGGGGCCCAGTCCATGGAAAAACCTCTCCTCGGCCAAAGGAAAATCCTCCTCGGATGGATATAGCCGAGGGTAAAAGAGGTAACAGATCACCGGTAGCGAGACTCCAGATCGTTCCATAGGGCAAGGAAAGCACTAAAGTAGAGAAAGATAACAGAGAGAACGGAAGCGTCTAAGGGAGGCTGCCTTTATTGCATTCAATGCCCTGTGCCTGACACAGCCATACTTCTCTGTCCTTACAACCACTCCCAACAACTGGAGGTAGGGGCTGATGGGACAAGTACCTACCCTAGATACCCCAGTCAGAAGGAGGAAAACGACTATAAAAAGGGGAGTAAAGAGAAACAGAAGGGGGGGGGGGGGAGACCCCCAACACAAGAGAGGCACCAGAAAAAGCTCCTCTGACCTTGCCGAGGACCAAATTTTCTCTGTTAAAATCGGCCCATGAGGAATACCTTGATGGTCGCCATTCCACACCTAAGCCCAGCTCTTTGGCCCACTCTCTACAAATTTATTGTATTGGGCTCACTGGTCTAAGGTTCCATGCATCTTGGACTTGACTTGAGAAAACGTGCCCCTACAATTGACGCCGTCTGTGGGAAGAGCTTGAGCGTTAGCAAGTGCAACGACCAATCACGGCGGGGTCAAGCTCCTGCCACCAGGAGTCCATCAGAAAGACCGTTATGGCAGTGGTACAAGCTACATGAAAGCCTCCCCCTTATCTCCCAAAACACATCGTTGTCATCGTCACTCAGCCTTCACTTAGGCCCATACTTTGAAGCGTTGATTACGCGGGAAGGGTTGTTAAGTGAAACGCGGTCCTAGGGGCTTCTGACATCAAACATTTGCTCTAGGCACCTGACAAGGGGCTAACTCTCGCGGGCCTAGTAGTCTAGTCTGTTGAATCCCTTACGTAGAGAGAAGTTGAAAGCAAAGCCTAAGTGCTAGACAGACCCAAGGCCTTGCATGGTCCTCGGACTCAAGCCTATAGGGAAACTAGACACTCTGAAAGCAAAGCTAGAGGCTAGACAGAACCAAGGCCTTGCATGGTCTTCGGACTCAAGCCTGTGGGGAAACTAGACACTCTGAAAGTAAAGCCTAAGTGCTAGACAGAACTAAGACCTTGTATGGTCCTCGGACTCAAGCCTATGGGGAAACTAGACACTCTGAAAACAAAGCCTAAGTGCTTGACAAAACTAAGACCTTGCATGATCCTCGGACCATATACAACAAGTTAAAGTTACGAATATCATCGGAAACTAGGGAAAGGACCCTAATGCCCGGCGACCCCTTCAGACAGTTTATTTCAGATTACACATCCCTAGGCGGTTACTCTGTTCGCAATACGGAACGTGTGGCTGTTATCTCGGTTAGTCCTATATGGTTAACTTATTTAAAATCAGCATTATTGTGCTTGTCGATTTTGATAAATAACTCTACCATTGAAGTCATCGGTTCTAAATACGATTCAAGAGAAAAAACACCAGTACATCCATTCACACGATAATTATTGCAAAAGAGAAAGGATACGTAAAATGCGATAAGATCATCTTTTATTAGATAAAGAGATGGTACAATATACATAAAGGAGCTTAGACAACCCTGAAATCAGAAGCTAATTGAAAATAAAAAAATTTATAACATAAAAAATACACGGGGACGATAGACCCTTCAATTCTGCTTTAACAGCGACTAGGCAAGTCTGGGTGGTACCAGTGATGGAAGAGAAGAAGAAGCGGAGGCATCCGGGTGGCGCCAGTGATGGAAGAAAGAAAGAAGCGGGGATGCTAAATCCCCGTACTAGCTCTGATAACAGTCGAGCAAGTATCATATTAGCAACAATCGAGCGAGAGCGGATGGTACCGGCGATGGGAAATCTCAGTGCTGTCGCATCAAAAATCTGATGCGACATTCACCTGCTTCGGATTTTGGCTGAAGGAAAAAGAGGCTCCTTTCTTGCCCTGTCTAGGAGAAGGAGGGCCTTGAGCCTTTGTCTCCCTTGTCCTAACCGGGCCATTCTGAATCTCGGAGATACCCAAGGCTTCTGAAGAGGGATTTGTTCCTTCATCCTCATCCTAACCATGATCATTTCACTCCCAAGATCTCAATTACTCTCATAGTAGGGACTTTGGGAACGTTTGAGGAGTTAGAAATCTGAAAACTCAAGGCTCTGCAAATAAAGATGGACTGTCTCCCACTGCGCGTCTTATATAAGGGACAAATCTGGAGGCAATCAATTCGCTCCGAAACCCCAGGAAGGAATTACAAACGAGATTAATCTCGCTCGAATTCCAAAGTAGTCTTCAGTCGTTGAATTTATGTTACCTCATGAAAGAGCCCTAATTAAAGCGCGCCTCGTGTATCGAAACGATAGGAATGTGGCTGGGATAGATTAAAAGAATATTTGATAGCCAGGAACGCGCCTCAAGCAAATGAAGAGACTCTGGCATTAATGGAAGGCAAGACTTGGGAAACCGCGACAGAGACCCGATGTCATCAAAACCCTCCTGTCTGTCCAAGGAGTCGAACAGCAGGATTTTGAGGGGCTATTGTGGGGGGTAAAAGACTAATAGGCCTATTTCAATATCTATACTGGGCCAGGGGCCCAGTCCATGAAAAAACCCCTCCTCGGCCATAGGAAAATCCTCCTCGGATGGATATAGCCGAGGGTAAAAGAGGTAACAGACCACTGGTAGCGAGACTCCAGATCGTTCCATAGGGCAGGGAAAGCACTAAAGTAGAGAAAGATAACAGAGAGAACGGAAGCGTCTAAGGGAGGCTGCCTTTATTGCATTCAATGCCCTGTGCCTGACATAGCCATACTTCTCTGTCCTTACAACAACTCCCAACAACTAAAGGTAGGGGCTGATGGGACAAGTACCTACCTTAAAGACCCCAGTCAAGAGGAGGAAAATGACTATAAAAAGAGGAGTAAAGAGAAACAGAAAGGGGGGAGACCCCCAACACACGAGAGGCACCAGAAAAAGCTCCTCGGACCTTGCCAAGGACCAAATTTTCTCTGTCGGCCCATGAGAAATACCTTGATGGTCGTCATTCACATACCTAAGCCCAACTCTTTGGCCCACTCTCTACAAATTCATTGTATTGGACTCATTGGTCTAAGGTTCCATGCATCTTGGACCTGGCCTGAGAAAACGTGCCCCTACAATATATATTAACATATTTTTTTTTAGAGATAGTTTTAACCTTTAACATCCGTTTTTAATAATTGTTTTTATTATTAGATCAAGACACCAATTGATTTTTTGGTATAAGCAGGAATTGAACCCTGAACCACTTAACATAACATAATTAATTGCAAGTAACCATTCATAATTTCTGAGTTTTTTGATGCATAATCACTTAACACTTACCAGCCACCACTCAACCTCATCTACGTACGTTCTTTTATATTTGCTTTTTCATGGTGAAAGGCGAAAAAGAAATAGAATATTCTATCTTTTTTCAAAAAAAAAAAAAATTGGATGGAGTAAAATCAAACCTTTTTAAAGGTTTGTTGTTAGGCATAGAACAAACATACTTTCAGGTTGTGCCCACCAAAACGAAAGGGGATTTGATAATTGATAGTTTCACGGACACCAGAAAGTAAAGAAAAATGATGATAGTGAAGAGAATCCAAATCACAAGAAAAGATAACTTCTTCAGCTTGTCATTTTAAATATTTTATCAGTTAACAGTCTTATCATAAAAATGTGACTAATATTCGAGATTCATAGATAAGAGTAACTCCAAATTTATTCACCTTTTTTTTTTTTTTTGGTTCATTTCGTTAAGTATTTTCTAAAGTTGGTTTTGCTTCCTTGAGAAGAAAAAGAAATTGGGTGCCATTAATTGCTTCTCTCATGATTCATGCAATACTCTCATTTACCCCCCAAAAGGAATTAAAGAAAATAAATTCATGCGCTCAAGTAGTTTTTGACTACTTTTAACACATGCTTGGTATTACTCTAAGAAATGTAATGCACCAAGTGATGGGGGGAGTGTGTAGGAAATAGGATCCATTGGGAACTTGTAAATGTTTTATAACATTTTGTTTTATCCAAGGATGCTCAATTATTCAAATGGTAAAAAATCTTGAAAAAAAAATGTTTTTGGGGATAAAAATGTTTAGGTATCAAATGGTATATGATTGAACACAAAGCTCATAGAGAGCCCATAAGCATGCAACAAGGAAGGCATGCCATCTGAACATGACTATAGGGTGCATATGATTGTAGTTATAAGATGGTAATTACAATTATGGATAAGTTACCATTAGTTGAAATTTTTTGTTTTTTTTTCTAAGCTTCCATAATGACAAAATAAACAAAAGGATAACTAACATGCTTGAAGCTCAAGCCTAGTACACAAAATCAAGACCAACCAGAATTCTATAGTGTCACTTGATTAATTTCCAACCACCGCCCCCACAAAGCACAAGTTTTAGTGTTTCAGCCAAAGTGAGAGTGCTCTATGGACCATGCATGAGCATGACTGATACATAAAATTTGACCCTTTGCGCTCACAGTCACTCTCAATTTATATATGGGTCTATTTTGGGGTGAACATGGTAACACATTCAACTTAAAGGGTTGGTATTGAGGCTTTTAGACCATATGTGATTTATAAGGTCCTAATTAAGGTCTTTTAGCTAATATTTTGTACTTTCAAAAAAAATTTCTCTCTATAATTATACACGGTTTGAGACAGAGAATATAAAAATTAAGTACTCTCAGAACCCTTAATACAAATTTTTATTTTATGTTACCGATAAATAAAACATTACCTACCCCATATGGTATATATACGTGGATACATCAAATACTACTCAAACCCTCTCTCTCATATTAATGGCTCTCGGTCCAACCTCGAAGAAAAAGTCACATTCATGGTCCCAAACCCGAACGTACAAGAAAATGCCACCTCTCAGTTATCTCTATAGAAAGCTACAAGCATATAAAGAATACTATTACCTAATAAGAGACAGCTAGAAAGTTGAAAATAGTTAAGTAAATAGGAATAGCCCTCCATTTGTCAACCTTGAGAATTGACACAACTTACACCAAGGGTATTTTGGGTAAGCCCACTATACCATGTAAATCATTAAGATTTAAGTAATTTAAGTCCTATATATATGACAAATACTGAAAACACAAACTCCTATATATATGAGAAATACTGAAACCACAACAGAGCCTAAAACTCTTTCAAGTATCAACTCCCTTGAAAGTTTATTTAAACTCCTTTTCAATCTCACATCTTCCTCTTCCTAAGAGCTACTATTTCGGCCAGAGTAGACAGAAAAAAAATGGATCAAACTGAGTACCACAAGCTACAAACCTTGACAAAGTTGATGAACTTTGTGTTTTTAAAAAGGGTCACTCAACTACTACTCTCACTTTCTGTGTTTTCTTTCTTGTTTACTCATTCCTCCTTGCTTTCTTGCTTCCAGTCTTTTAACTTCTACTTCTCTGCATTTCCTTCCCAATTATTTAGCCACACAATAGACAAAAACTGCATATTCCTCCTTTGCAATGGACTCCTAGTTTTCCTTGCAAAATACTCTGGCCTAATAAGATCCGTGTCTGGGGCTTATCATAATGAGGAATCTTTCATAAGTAGTGAAGATGGTTTGCAAAAGGAGGCTGTGACAGAAAGCAAAGCCTCTGCAGAAAATGTTGCAATGGAACAAGGAAGAGAAATTGACCATTTGATCAGAGAAGTACAAGAAGAAACTGGAAAGCCAGCTGGGGATGAAGAAGGAGAAGCGGGAGGAGGAGAAGAAAGCAGGTCTTCTTTTTCAAAAGAAGAAGAAGAAGATGAAGAAGAAGAAACTGGTTCATTTGTCTTAGAAGAGAAAAAGGAACAAAATGAATCTGTGAGTGAATTTTTAATTGAAGAAGAAGAAGAAGAAGAAGGAAATGGGACGTTGAGCACAGAAGAATTAAACAAGAAGTTTGATGATTTCATTAGAAGGATGAAGGAAGAAATAAGGATTGAAGCTCAACAACAACTGGTCATGGTTTAGTAGTCCCTTTGAATTATCTTTTATTTCACAAAATTATGATACCACTTATCATCATGCTAGTGAATTATAACTTTCCAATGTTTGTTCACCATTATGCTACCTCTATATATGTAAATATAATCGAGGAAAACTATTTTCTTCCTTGTTACTTTTCTTTCTATTGTTTAGTCTTTTTTGTTTTCGTGGTTATAAACTTGTACTATATACTATATGTGCTCTTTGAACATTATTGGAATTGGAGTAATATTGTATACGTATAGACTATAGGCAAAAGAAGGTTGTGATATGTGCTCTTTGAACATTTAGTCTGCAGTCATATCACAACCTTCTTTTGCCTATAGTCTATACACGTACATATTACTCCAATTACAATTTATCAATTTAATCATTTGAAAAAGAAAAAAATGTGTATCCCTAACCTTACTCTTTTGCTTTATTAGCTAAGTTATTATATTTCTTACATATAAAGCAATCTCATCCTCCACAACAATTCTCTGGTAATGGGGAGCAAAATTAGATGTGTCCATGTCGGCCTAAGTGCATTGCACATGTAATTATGTTATGATGTGATGCCTAAATCTCAAAATAAAGCATGATAAAAGTTACATAGTGATGGAGAAAAAGAATACACGTGATGATTCTAACCAATTTGTTAAAAATTCATAGTTAACCACTGCAATTTGTCCTCTAATAAACATGCCATTCATTACCGAATCTATGGTCAATCTTTCATATGATATATAGCAAAAGGTCCAAAAGCACACTAGATAAATTTGGTTTCAAGTTGCAATAAGCAATGCACATTATGCACTATGTCAATAATGGCCTAGAAAGCCGTACAATAAATTTATCAATAATTGAAGTGGGACACAGTCCGTTTGGTGATTTCCATCCATTTCTCCAGCCGCACTCAGTTTACTAATATATATATCAAAGAAGCGGAAAGATATGTTCAAATATTAAATCTAGAGACATACCATTTTTCACCCAATTTAAAAACAAATAAAATAATAATTATTGACCTTTTTTGTTGTTGTTGTTGTAATTGGTACATAAAAAAATGGATGTCAATAATGGGTCTGTATTATTAAAGTGATGTTTCCTCAATTATAGTTTACCACCTTAACAAAATGTGAAAATTATTGTAAAAAAATTGTGTATTCATATACTTCATTAAGAATCGAATTGAAAGGTGATATCCATCTCAAAGAATTACAAACAACATTCAGATTGGAGAGAGAATTAGGTGATATGTGGCTAAAATGTCTCAATAATTTGGCAGATTTTTTGAAAATCTAAAATCTGTCATGGTAATCGAGATAGATCACCGTTTGATTCATGACCAGATTGGCACAAGTTAACCAATCGGAAACTACTTATTGATCTTCTTCTTCTTTTTTTTTTTTTTGAGAATCTGATCTATATTGCTGATAAGAAAGATCAAGACATAGGATGAGTTTGACATCAACTTTTAGCTTTTAACTTTTATAGTTTTTTAAAATGACAAAATTCACCAACAAAATTGGTTGTAGCCTTAAGCTACAACCTTACTTAATATCTTTTTATTAGAAGTGAATTTTGATAAATCCATTATTGGAATATATTTTTTTTTTATATCTTTCATGCTTGCAAAATTTCTAGAAAATTAAAGATCAATAACTATATTATTAATAAATTATTTAAATTGCAAGTTTTTATAGTTTAAAATTATACATAAAATATAAGCTTATAGATCATATAATAAATAATATCTGATTAGCACAAAATTTGACATGTGTATTAAGAGCGTAAAGAACATGCAATTTAATGATTAGATTTTCAAAATATGTAGTAATTTTTATTTTATTGAGTAAGGTTATAGTTTTAGACTACAATTAGTTTTGTAACTAAATTTTGTTATTTTTAAAACCTCACTTTTTACAAAATATAAGCATATTTCAACACACTTTTAACAAAAAGCTAGATAAACTGTTTTCAAATAGAAAGTATGGTAGATGTCCATATATATATATATATATATATTTTTTTTTTTTTGGCTCTTATTGTATGAAGAGTCTTTACTTTGATGGATTTGAAAGGAGTGGGTGGGCTATGCCTCCTATAATAATGGTTTAAGAAATAATATAACGTTATGTCATGTTAGGCAAAGAGGCCCCATATGAAAATGACCTTCAATATGCGTCCAATAACTTATGTATCACAGATTACCAAAAACAAAAACAAAATCACAGATTACCGACTTCTAAGCTTAAATATCTAACTTGGGCTTTTGTCTTGCATTAATGCATGAGTGCTATAAGCCTGTAAGCTCCAATACTTGAAATTTAAGCTTTTGTAATTGTCCGTGACTTAAAATCCTCCTCATCATTATAGAATAAAGTCAAGTTAAGTGGGTATGGATGTATGAAGTATGAACTAAGATTTTTTTTTTTTGATAAGAAGTACGAACTAAGATTAATTGTCAAGACACAACCACATGTTTATTGAGCACATTATGGTTGGTGAAACTCCCACCTTTTATCACAATGTGGTTGAGTTCCATTTAATTACATTTGTGTTAAGTTTAAGAATAATGGTATTGCGTATCAAGCATATAACTATCCTCTCACATAAGAATGGATCTCACAAGCATAGAATCCACTTCTATGTAAGAGGGTGGTTACCTATATTCATTATACCATATACCATTTAGGTGAAATTTTTCGTTCTTATTAGATTTAAGTTTATGCAAAATACTTATTTTTTAAATTAAATGTACAGTAGATTTCCTCAAAAAAAAAAAAAAAAGAAGAGAGAGAAAAAGATGTGCAATAGATTTTATGCATTTTATATGGAATAAAACCCTTTCTTAATCAAATAATTAGTCTCTAAAAAAATCAAACAATTAGTCTTTTTTTCCTTTTTTTTAAAGGATAAGTGAGTGACTCAAAATGAAAGAGCCCCATTAATGGAAAAAACCAAATACCATTTTTTTTAATTAAATGTAATCCATGGCTATGCCGTTACACCTATCAAAATCAAAACAATAAACACATATTAGGTGAATTATGAATGGCAATATCAAAAAAAAAAAAAAAAAAGTAATAAAATTATGAATATCAATCATTTGCAGATATTCCTATGTAAATTTACTTTACTTACCCATTTGATATCCACAGGCCACAACTTGGGTGAAATACAAATCTTCTACGACATTTTTGTGTTTCATTTTATTTTTTTCAATTTTTAATTTTACGTGTTATATAAGAAAATTAAAAAGAATATATGGTAAGTTATAATTAACAGAGCATAAAATAATATACACAAGAAGTGATACTTAGATTTAGACTCACGCTCTATTTGTTTCGCTGGAAAACCTTCTGTAAAGATAGTTTTCCACATTTTCCAGTGTTTGGTAGCACAAAAAAAACGTGGTCAATGAAAAACTATCTTTAATCAACGGAAAACTCTAATAAAAATAAGGCTTATTTTCTATAAGCTGTTTTCCAATTTTTTTTTTTTTGGAAAACAATCTTTCTCTCATGCGTTGCATCTCCTATAAATATTATCCTCGTCTATAGCCGTGGGAAACATAATTTTTTGGCGCCTTCTCTCTCTCATGGTAAGTTTTCTCACCTTTTCTCTCTTCCCTTTGCTTTTTCTCTCCTCACACCCTCACCGTCACTAACTCTGGTCTCTCCTCTTCCCATAGATCTCTCTCTTTAACTGTCTCTCTTCTCTCTTTTCTCCATGTTTCTCTTCCCTTCTGTAACACAATTCTCTAATTAGATTTTTCTTTACTTCACTGATCAATCAATAGCTCCAACTTGCAAAGGAGAACAAATTTGCAGCGGTAATTATTTCATTCCTCTCTACCAAAATCTCAATTTTTTGCTTTGAATTTCAAGCTCGATTTTCTTTTTTCTTTAAGAAATTTTCGGTTTGATGGATTCCAGGCAAAAGTTACTTCTTTTTCATACATAAAGTGCAAAAAAAATAAATAAATAAATAAATAATAATAGAAGAAGAAGAAAGAATGAAAGAAGTAAAAGATGAAAATTTTAAACATAGTAACTATATTGCTCTAAATTGCTTTTACATGGGACAATCTTTACCGTGGACTAATAATATTGTTATATAATGAATGATAATTGTTTAGGAGAATTGCATTTGTTGGCAAATACATTTTTTGTTAGTAGATACTATGTAGTGATGATATATTATGCAGTACATTATGTAAATACATAATTTAGAATAATATTGAAGACTTGTAGTTGACCATAGTAGACAAATAGTTGATATGTGTGTGTGTGTATGTGTGTACGTACGTTACTGTCTATATATATGAGCAAGATGAGTGGTAAAGATCATGAAAATTTGACAACTAATTAATTTTGATTGTATCTATTGTCAAAATTTTAGATTAATTAGTATGAAACCCAAATTCATTATTGGTTTTTTATTTATAATGATTACATTAGTTAGTTTACATAATATACATGTTTTAAATTATACAAGAAATATTTAAAAAAAATTGCATACCAAACACCAAAAAATATTCTCAAGCGCATTTTCAAGGTCGTTACCAAACACTGAAAAATAAGATAGTTTTCTAGAAAATACTCTTTGAAAAATGAACCATTTTCCAGAAAACGTTAATGCTGAAACAAATAGAGCGTCACTTGATAAGACTTTCCACGTGCTCTATTTTATGGAAGCCAAACACCCCCTTTCATATATCCCAATATTGACAATATACAAATCCTTTGATCCACATATTGTGGGGAACACAAATGAAGCTTCAGATGTGACATGATAGTTTCAATATTCCCAGTTCCCACACATATTCATGAACAAGATCTGCTTCCCTAAAAAAAGTAACGAAACTCAGCTATAAAAATACCCAGTAAAATCATTTGTCAATCGAACAAGCCGACATTTTGTCTTTTCATGGCCTGAAAGTGAAAACTCTGTCTGCCCCATTTCTTGATTAAGACTTAAGAGGATTTTTTTTTTTTTGCTGAATGACTTAAGAGGATTACTAATTACCAATTCCATGTGTCAAATACGCAGCTCCATATAATTTCAATCTAGATTTGTTGCATAATGCCACAATTATTCAAGATTCACGTACAGTTCCAGCATTGTCAATGCAAATAGGTCTCAAACTATAATCAATAATTCATGTCACTGTTCATGCAGTGATAATGCAATCAAGTCTTAGTCTAAAATCTAAATCATAGCAGAACAATATAAGTTAAAAAAAAAAAAAAAACGTGAAAATAATATTATTGATGTGTACAATGAGAAAAAGATAAAATAGGCATTTGTCTAAGCCGAAACAAATGCCTCTTTTCCTTTGGTGAGACTTGTAATTGTTTAAACAAACATAAATACAAGAATCGCAAATACAATGAGAAGAAATTTGCCTAAAATAAACTACCACCCCTGCTTGAATAGCATCAATGAACCAACATACCTAGAAAGACATTGCAATTCAAAAATTAAAAGAGAGAACCATCACAGTCATCACTACGTAGTTTCTTAAGAAAAAGATTTGGGAACCGTCATGGTTTAATGCGTGAGACATTGAGAAACTAATTAATGTATCATAAATCATTAAAAAAAATAGTAATTCAAATATTATTTATTATATATTAATGAAATGGCATTGATCTATCACATTTTTTTTCATGTTAATTTGTATAGTCTTTATTAATAAAATTGATAATAATTTTAGCATTTATCTAGATATTTTATTTTTCACTACTTAGACATGAAAGTTGGCATTTACTAGCATTGGTTAGTGGAGATGGCTGAGGAATCGACGAATCCTTCTACAATTGTGGTTAGAAACTTAGGAGCTTTCATTTTCACATCTCACCGCCCATAATCATATATGTATAGATTTACATCAGAAAACAGCTTCCATCCAAATGGGTCCTCTTCTTCAGAGTGAAGTCGGTCTCATTTTAAATGAAGCATGGTTGATTTCTCACCCTCCGTTGGCTTAGGCTTAGCACATCAATGAATAGGGTCGGTGAGATCTAATAGGACCCCTCTAAGCTTAGTGGGACTAATGGAGGAGAGAGACGTAACATAATTGGAATGACTAACTCTCTAGATGCCTCGAATTGGAAGCAAATACTCAAGTCTTATATGTATCTTCATTATTGTACTGGACAGTTTAACAATCATTCAAAGAAAACAAATATTCACCACGAAGAAGAAGAATGAGCCCTTGTTTTCATGAGGATGAGGGTACCATGCATATATGATAACAATCATTCGAAGAAAACAAATCCACGACAAAGAAGAAGCATGAGCCATTGTTTTAGTGATGATACCATATAATATCTATGATATCAATCATTCAAAGAAAACAAATCCACGACCAAGAAGAAGAACGAGCCACTGTTTTCACGAGGGTTCCATATATGATATTAGATTGATGTTAGAGATACTGTAAATATTACTAGCTTATAACCGTAAGCATATACATGAGATTCATTTACAAATGAACATAATTAAAATTTGGGAAATGTTATCAAATGCCTTAAGGACAAGAAATTATTAGGTCCATTAGGAGGACAGCTGACAGCTGACATGGTCCTCCCTGACCTCTTAATCAATAAAATGTTGTTATTTATATAAATGTAACTTCATCTAATAATTTTTATTTTTTATTCCTTGTCCTGATTAGCTAATTAGGAAGCTCACACATACATTTACATAGATAACATCATCTCATTGGTTAGGGAGGACCACGTCAGCAGTCCTCCCGATGTAAATAATAATTTCTCCCTAAGGACATTGGTTTAGGAATTATTTTTAGAAATATTTTATGGGAAAATGAGAAAGCAATTAATTTTATTGACAGTTTTTTATGTTTTTCAAAAAAGTAATGTCAAAATTTTCTTAATGTGGTTTATTAACAATTAATCTAAGGGCATTTGTTAACATGACCCTTAAAATTTTACCAAGTTTATATATAATTTAAATATAATGTTTGTATATTTGAAAATATAAAATATCAAATTCTAAAATGAAAAAAAAAATCATTTAAATTATTATCCATGAAATTCTCAATTTTCTTCTTACAAAAATCTTAATTTTAGTTTGTTCAACCACTATTTACACAATAATAATAATAATAATAATAATAATAATAATAATAATAATAATAATAATAGAAAACCTCTATTTGTCAAACCAAACCTTTTTTTAATTTTATTTTTTGTCTCTTCGACTTTTGCACTAATAAATCACTTGGCACAAAAATTATATGAGATATGTCATGCAAAATTAGATTACAATTGAAATCCAATTTGAAATCTAATTGAATTTTCTCTCAACTTTGTATGATTACACAAAAACTATAAATTGATGTGTCACAAATTAGGTAGCATTATCATTTTTCAAGATATCAATAGGAGACTGATTGTGTGCTTAAATTTGTGCTTTGGTGACCTATGAATGAGCACAACACTGAAAATAAAATTGGTGGAATGAAACTAACCATTTGGTATAGGAAAAAACTCGTTGCACACATACACCATGCCCAAAACAACTGAAAATGTGATTTTTAAGTTTGAAATCATGACTTAAAGTCACATTTTTAGTTATTTTGAGCAATGTGTGTAATAAACACTACCCTTTGCTGTTTATTACACACATACTAGCACAAATCTTTGATTTCGGTATAAAACCTCGCGTGTGTAAGTTGTTGGTGCAAGTGTGCGCAATAGGTAGAATTCCCTTCTCTAGAATCAATTATGATATGGGACCCAGAAGTTATAATGCACATATGCATGAGGGTGATATTGATTTTAATATATGCTCTTTTTCACTTAAAATTAAAGACTCTAAGAAGGTCCTAAAATCTTAAATTAATTCAACCACCAAAATGTGGTAAACCTAAAGGCCTTGAACTTAACCTTTTATCTTAAAAATCCCAAATCCAACAGTACCATTTTTGAGAAAAATACAGACACAGAGTGAGATTATTTTTTTCCAGAGAGAGAGAGTTTTTAATTTGAATGACCATTGTTATGTCACAAAAATGATGGTAGGAACTATGATGATCACACTCAAACAGAGTATTCCATCAACTGGTTGCCTTATACCTCTTTTTTTTTTTTTTTAATAAATATTTAATTTTATTTTATTTGGAACGAAAGCATAACCTCTTACATTGAAAGCCAAAAAAACTTCTTTGTCACAAGGAGCTGAGTAGTATTATGACTGAACCCAAAAGAAAATCTCTATAGAAGGAAAGAAAAAAAAAAGAATCTTTGTCACATGCAGCAGTTTTTGGAAGTTTAGGTAAATGTGATGATATAAAATACAAAATATGATCAACCATTTTCAAACCAGAGCTTCCAGTACCCTCCTACAAAGGGATTTGTCTAAATGTGCGGTCACTTTCATATGATTAAATTTATAACCAGGATATGGTAGCAACCGCTTATTCAATTCCATCCTTCACAACTACACCACAAATGTGAAGGTATGACTGGTCAGTTCTTTAATGTCTGTACAAGTCTTAGTATATTCTTGAAAGCTTTGATTTGCCTTCTCAAACCTGAACCACTAGTAAGAACCGAATACTGCATCATTACGTACGTAGTTGGAATTGGTATAGAGAGAGCAGTGGGCAACATCAATTGAATTCAATGATGTGCTTGAATCATTAAAATGTGACATCAAAGTTCATCTCAAATTGCAGTATTTTTATGTACATTTCTAGTAAGTTGAAGAAGAGATGGTCCAGAGAAGACTACTCCAAGTCTCCAACTATACCTTAAGGAGAGAAATAGAAGCAGTGGACATACTCAAAAAAAATATAGATCAATGAAAGATGTAAATAAGAAATGAACCATAAAAATAAATAAATAAATAAAATTTAAAAAAAGAAAAAAAGAAAAAAAAAAAGAATGGAACAGGGAACTAGCACTTTTAAGACATTCTTCCAATTTATGCGTTTGAAGTGTGAAAAGTAGGAACTGAAGCCATAGTGATTTATGGTTTATAGCCACATAAATCGGGGTCATTGTCTCATTGATACCTTTAAAAGTTCCTAATATTTGCTGCTTTTGTTTTTCCCAGGTAAGAAAAAGTTGCCACAATGCAACCTTGGACAAGTCCTTCCTACAATACCTTCTAAATTATCTTCAAATTCTTGGAAAATCAGGCACTAATCTTTCGTTTTAGATACAGGATTGAGTGTGCAAACTCTGCAAATACATTGGATGTAAAACAAATCCTGTGTACTAATGTGCCACATACAAAAAAAAAAGGGGGGGGGGGGGGGGGGATATGTGACACATCTATATTGTGTCCAATGCGAAGAAGCACTACAAGCAAAACTAAATTCTGCACTGGATGTGCCACATATAAAGATATGGACATGTGACACATCTGGTGTCCATTATTCAAGCCAAATCTTGATCACTGGACATTATATGAGCTACATATACAGAGATGGATATATGGTCCATCTATCTTGCATCTATTATGCAATGGCATTGGATACAAGCCAAATCTTAGGCACTGAACGCAGATCTGCCACATATAAAGAAATGGACACATGACACATCTATATCGCGTCCAGTGTGTAAAGGCATTGGATATAAGCCAAATAATCTATTCAAATTATTATACTAAAATGCACGTAACAGTGATTACTCAAGCACACTGCTGATTATTGTAAACTTTTTAAAGTGTTAAATGTGTTGTCTCCTTTAACACCTACTGCTCCAACACAATTTGCTATTACCAGCCTATGTAAATGGCTGTCCAATGATTTTGCATTTTCTAATATCTTCAACTGTCCAAAATCGACTATAGTAGCTATTTACCTAACAAAAGATGTGAAAAATTAAGAAATAGAAATACATTATTCTTATCTCAAAAAAAAAGAAATACATTATTCTGCTATACTTGTTCTATTCCAAGAGCCGCTGAAACGAGATTACATTAAGAATGAAGACGGACTAAAAATTCACTACTTCAATTTTAAGTCAAATTAGGCAACAAAAAAAAACAAAAAGCAATTGTATCTTTGTATTGTATTCCTAATTCCTGTATTACAATGCATGTCATTGAACCTTCATAAATTCAAACTTACGGCCCTGACGTTAAAAAAAATCAAAGACAATAAAGAACAAACATAGAGATTCAATTCAAAGTATCATTTTGTATTTGAACTCTCATTAACCTAGAATCCTGTATCAAAAATTCTTTCAAGTTGAATAAAGATTTCTCCAACCAACTACGTGACGATTCATAAAACCATCACGCAGTGATTTGGAGAAATTTTCCTTCAAATCGGTTTGCAAGTAAACTTTTTGTGCAATGAAATTCATACATGATGTACATATACCGTATAGTCCAGTAACTCACATCATCCTACAAGATTCATAATTACCACCATTTCTGGGCATTGGTTGGGGGGCCATTGGCCGTAGTAGCGGTGGCCCTGGTGGATACATAGGTGGTGGAAACAAAGGCGGTGGCCCTGGTGGCCGAAACATAGGTGGAGGCCCTGGTGGATACATAGGTGGTGGTAATGGCGGAATGTGGCGGCAGCTGTCATACCATGGGTAATCAAGGCCTCCAAATGGTGGGTATTCATACCCTCCTGATACTGGATAATGGTATGACACCCCATAGGGAGCAGGAGCATATGGAGATGGAACATATCCATTTTCACCATAATAATAGTAACCTCTTTCCCTAACCTCACCATCAAACCGAATCCATTTGACCTCTGCATGTCTCCCATACCTTTCTAGCACCCTCAATAGTGTATTCGGATTTACTCTCCCAGTAACTTTCACTGTCCCTTCCTCAGCATCTATAGAAATATTATACACTCCTAGCAATAGAAAAGGTTTAAAAGAAAAGTGTTATAGGAATGTGCAACTTGTCCTGCAATAACAAACCAACCTATGGTTTATTTCTAATGAAAAAGAAAATAAGAAACATTGAAATATGAGTGAAGAATTTGTTTTGAAAATTAATACAAACTTGGTAATTTAATCTAAAGTAGCCATATTATCGTCACGAGTTTTATAATTCAACTGACACTTCCTTTTCATATTAAAAAAAAAAAAAAAAAAACTGAAACTTCCTATTATTTTTAAATTTTAACAAAAAAGCTCAGGAATCAAATTCCCCTTTTTCTGACTATGGAATTATAAAAAGATGGCCACGCATCATCCCATTAATATCAATGAGTGTTGTTATTATTGTCATTATAAGTTCATACACAATTTTCTTGTAGTTTTCTATTTTATTTATTTACTAAAAAACACTCTATGAAATTAAACAAGATGAGTATCAAAAATAAATTATCAAATAAAGATGCAACAAATTCGTCAAAAAAAAAAAAAAACATACCACCGACATTCTGCAAGACTTCCATCACTTTTCTCTTGCAAGTCTCACACTGTGAATTCACTTTCAGAACACAAGTCTACAAAGACAACAATCCAAGAAAATTAAACAAAAAGACAAAAACCAAAAATAAAGATTATTAATTATTAAAATAAAACAACAATTAGACGAGAAAAAGGTTTGTGTCTCTAATATCTAACCACTTCTGCGGAGGAGTATTCCATTGTAACCAACTTTGTTGGAGTTTTTTCAACTTTTTTCCAATGGGTTTTTCTGGAATGAAGGAGAACGAGAGTGATTTTTTAGCTATGACTAAGCTTCAAAAATTGTGTGCCTTGACCTTACAAAAAAGGGTTACTATGAAAATATATTCCTTAAATATACAATACCATATTGAGTTGTCATGCGTTGAGATTGTCCTAAAATCTCTCCCTCCATAAATTAGAAGTTATGATTATATTCATCTTTCTATAAATTCACCTAAGCAGAATCTTTAAAATCCCATAACGAGCTCGAGATCTTATATAAGGTAAGGATAATGGAGAATTTGAATGGAGGCATTTCCATCCAACCAAAAGAATATTATTTTCTTTTTTTTATTCCCCAAAATTATTAATTACCGTTTAATATCTATTTGCCAAATCAGTTGACTATTTTTTTTTTTTTTTCCATAGAGATAATTATAATATGCTATTAATACCGCAACTCGAACATTTTTCCTCATAAACTCCCAAACACTTTTTTTTTTTTTTTGAGAATGAACACCGAAGCACTTAGTATATAGGGAGATGCCAATTTAACTACAAGACCATCGATTGCCTATGATACTTAGACCATTACTCCAAAATGGTTGGAAATTGGCAAAGATTGGGTCCAATTCTCGTGTATTGGACCAAATAATGACATGTGACAAGTTCAATGCACAAGAGGATTGGATCCAAGTCATGTATGTGAAAAAATTTGCACTCTCTAAATAGGTCCGTGCAATAAACCTTCTACCTTTCCCAACCCAAACCAACCCAACTCAATCTGTGTAGGTCTATTAAGTGAGACGGGTCGGGTTGGGTGGGTTTGACAAATAATTTAGTGGGTTGAGTTGAATAACCCGCCACAACACCACCTGCCCACCTATATATATAAAACTTTGTTATACACATCCACTTCATTTCTCTCATCTCTATCTCTTTCTTTTTATTTTTTCATTTCCACATTTATCTTACCTAATAAACTCTAGCAGCTCTCTCTAAGATTTTGTTATTATTCTTGTAAGGACACAATTCTCTGGCGGCCCAATAAGGATGTTTGGCTCGCGCATGAAAGATCCCTCACAATATGATTTGTAGAGAGTGGGCTTGAAAAGCTAGCCGCTGGTCACGGGGCGATGTCCGATCCTGGTTTTAGAGGAATTCAGGTAGAAAAATGGAGTTGGGCTTGAACATTTAAGCCCTAAGACGTCGCACCCTATGGGATGGGACTCCTCGGAGTTGATCCGAGGACCATTGAGGCCTTACCCCGGTTATCCAACGACGGACTTTCTTCAGTGAAGTCCGGTGTTGTTGAGATGTTCTCCCCCATGTCATCTTCCTTTTTCGGAGGTGGGATGGGATCCTCTTTAGATTTACTTACTTTCTTCTTTTATACTCGTCTGTGTTAATTGTCCTTCGTCCACGTGTAGGGTCAATCTTTACAAGACTGATATTTGTCCCATCAGTCTAATCCCAGAATTGTTGGGTATGGTTGATAAGGCTACAGAGTACGGCTCTGTCATGTGCTGGGTCTTATCTAGAAGGGTAGTAAGGATAACTTCCCCAAGATATTTTGGATCTCCTTACAAATTCGTCCCTATACCAGTTTTACCCCTTTATTCCGGTGGGATTCAGGATCTACCGAGGACTGAATTGTCCTCGGCTGCCTCCCAAAAATTGTTTTGTGCTCTGCATTGTAGAGCTCGAGCCACAGTTCTCCTCGGCTCGGGCCTTTGGACTCTCTAAGGGCAAATGGGCCTGGTCCATGAATTATTGGGCCCCACAATTCTTAATCTATGTACATGTCCAATTTAAGATTCTTAGATGTTTTTATTTTTAGTGTGATAAAATTTCAATCATTTCTATAAAAATAATGTAGTATTTGTGATAATTTAATAAAATTTGAAAAAATTTCATTCCTTTTTTTATTTGAGGGGGGAAACTATTATTCAATTTAATTGAAATAATTTCATTTAGATAATTGTATTTGTCCACTCGCCTAATTTGCTCAATCTAACAAGTTAAAATTGTTAAAGATGTTCAACCGATCCGTCGTATTTATAGATTGGTGTCAGCAGTGGATTGCAATTTTTCCAACCTTCCATTAGGGGGTTATAAAAATATTTCCCTCCACCCACTCAATTTAACTTGTTCACACCCCTCTCACCCAAAACAACCCCAACCCCATCATAGGTGTTTTTTTTTCATTTTTTTTTCTAACTACATTTTATATTTTTTATATATATCTTTATTGTGTGTCATGCCTCATCCTATGTCATCAATGTTTTTAAAAATTCAAAAACTATAAAAAAGAAATAAAGAAAAAAAATTAAGAAGCAAATGCTTTAATCGAATAGAAAAAATATGTAAAAAGTGCAAAGACCACATATAGTTTAGGTAATAATTTATTATTTTTCATAAAAATGAGTGTTTTGTAATAAAATTTGTTAATAATATAGCATTAATAATTTGATATTGGTTTCAAGCTAATCTCGAGGGTTTTAGATGCATAAATAGTTACTATATCTATATGGTTGTAAATTGTTATAATTTAATCATTTTTTGAGGTTAACAAAAGCAGTCATAAGTTATAATTAATATTTATCAAATTACTTAAAACCATTACATGAGAATTATAGTGGAATTTCTACTAGAGACGATGCACACTAAAGACGATGCCGAAGGACGAAGATTGAAGAATCCATTTGACACAATAACAGAAGGACTTGGAAAATATAGGTTAGCATAGAATTTCGTGATGGCAAAACTTGATGGGACTTTCAGAGGCACAGATTTGAAAGGTGTTGAAATGTCTTGGTTAGAGCATGCCTTTGTTTTTTTAAAGTGATATTTTTTCTGATAGGATGAGAATGAAACCAATGGGAAAAAGATTCTGCCAATTCTACCAGTTTGTTGTTTTGTTGATTCTACTACGGATTTTTTCCCTTTTTGGTCCACCATTAATATTTGTCAGATGATGAAACATAAAAAATAAAAATCCATTCTTTTCACCCATTTTCCTTTGCTGGAACACAAATACTTTCTGTGTTTCAATGCTACGCTTCTTGAACTTTTATCAGGTTTCTTTTGAAGAATGATGGGCTCTTTCTTGGAAGTTCATTGGCCATGAATTGTGTCAGAGCTGTCAGACGTTTTATGACACAATCCATAGGCCCAGGTCACACTATTGTGAGTTGTGACTATTATTTGTGATGGTGGGATGAGTCATTTGAGTAAGTTTTATGGTGCTTAATATCTGTCTCAGCATGGATTGACACCCAAGGCTACTAGATTAGAGCCTCTTGGACATCAGATGAGTTAGTGTGATCCAGAGCTTTGACTTAGATGTTTATTGTTACTTCCATCCAAAGTTTGAGCAGGCCTTTGCGACTATATCTCTCCAAGAAAATTCTTTATTTAATTCTAATTCATATTGGTGTTTATCCATCTGAATTCTTGTAGTTAAAAAGACACTGGAGCAGCAACACTAGAGCAGGATAAGACACATCTATGTTAGGATATTGTCAATTTTCTGTTTCATTCTATTCGGGACATCAATATGTATTTTCTTTAAGAGGTGTACAATATATATTTCATTCAGAGCTGTGTACGAGGATGATTGAAATCATTTTTTCAAGAGAAGTTGAATGAATTAATGCCAATGTACCAGTTATTATTGTCTATGGTAATGTCATGAGGAAATAAGTTTGCTAGACAAATTTGGGTGGTTAGTTCATTTTACTGTGAATAAGACTCTTAGAGCATCAATGTAGAAGAATATTAACAATGAACACGACTTATCTTCCTTGGCTGTGCCTTCAAATCTTTAATCTCTTGCCTTCAAATCTCTAATCTCTTCCTTTTAATCTCTTAAATTTTGAGTCATTGTGAACTAGGAAGACTTGAAATCAACCTGTTGGCATGCCTGAAACATTTGGATATGCGATAATCTGAATATGTTTATTAATAACTGGTCCCACTCTCCTATTATTCATCAAATGCAAATCATCTTTAATGGACAAGACAAAGGACACAATGCTTTTGCATGGATAAATGAACATACCAACCAAAATTTCCGTTGTTGTTAAGCAACAGGCGAAAGCAAGTTGAATTTTTCAACATTGAGAATATTGTTATAACCACACACATAATAATTCAAAAATAAAACTCGTTATTGTGGCTCTTAATGTCCACCCTTGATTCTCCATCATCCAGTGGCCTGGTGTCCACAACAACTAAACTCTTTTTGTGTGTGTGTGTTCATGAAATTGTTTGTGACCATCCTCTGTGATAGTGGGATGAGATATCTGTGTATGTATTGCAATGCCAAATATCTGTCTCAGCTAGCATAGATTGATACCCAAGGTTGGATTAGAGTTTTTGGGCATCAAATGAGTTAGTGTGATCTAGAGTCTTGACTTGGCTGTTTCTCTCCACTTCTATCCAATGTTCAAGCAGCCCTATGCAGCTATATTTCTCCAGCAAAGTTCCCTTAGAAGGTGCCTTCTAAATTTAAGAGGATAGCAATGAACAAGAGCAGAAGCACTAGAGAAGGACTAAGCACATCTCTGTCTGTTAGGACATTTTGGTTTCATATTTTTCGGGACAACAATATTTATCTCATTCAAAGGGAAGGTGTTGACTACAATTATTTTAGTTAGACGATCAATTTTAATAAGTTGTTTAATGAATTTTTGACCCAAATTCACATGAATGATTAAAATTTAAGACTATTTTGTAAAGAGAACAAGGCTTGCCAAACTAAATTGAAAACTCAACTTCAGTATAAACACATTTTACATTGAAATTATGTTTTTGGAAATTTTGATTTCATAGAAAAATTTGAATTTTCAATGCTTAAATAAGAGGCTATTCTAGTTGGAAAGGTACTTTGATGAACCAAATTAGAAATAATCAACCATGGAACAAGTCTCTCAAATTAAATTGAATCTTTGGTAACATCTATCATTGTTAGCGTTTTCTCTATATCTTCCTCAGTAAATGTCAAGGCAAGGAACAATACAACTTGATTTGGACTTGGCAATGGTGTTTTAGTTGAGATCCTAATGTGGATTAGTATGATTGACTGAGGAGGGTGGTAGTGTTTGAATGCTTTGATGAGTTTGGTTTCAAAAGCTGCATAAAGTTGTGGTCATTTTGGGTTGTGAATTTCAGTATGTGGATCAAATTTTTTACTCTGCTACCATATTTGATGCAGTACAAGATTTGTAAACTTGTCTAGGGATTTATAAAGAAAGACCATAACAAGCCTAGGGCTTAACCACTTAAGGCTGCTTGAAATCACCACCAAGTTAGAGAAAAATTTCAATTCAATATTATCTACTATCAAATTCACCATGCCAAAATGATTTGCCTTTTATTTTTTTGGAGCCTTTTGAAGTAGGACCTCCAAAGCAAGAATCAAGAAGGAAAGAAACAAAACAGTCAATTACACATAATTCAGAAATAAAATCAGAGTTCAAACCAAATCAAATTCAAATCAAATAAAACCTATTATCAATCCTCCATCATCAAGGGGCCTAGTGTTTGCACCAACAACACTTGCTTTTTTGACAAACTGTATTGGTGCTATTGTGACTATCCTTTGTGATGGTGGGACAAGGCATCTGGATATGTTTTACAATGCCAAATATCTGTCTTAGCATAGATTGATACCTAAGGCAATTGGATTAGAGTTTTTGCACATCAAATGAGTTAGTGTGGGTGTGTGACCTAGAGTTTTGTCTTTGATGTTTCTCTCCACTACGGTACTAAGTTCAAACAGCCCTATGCAACTATATTTCTCCAGCAGAGTTCCATCAGAAGGTGCCTTTTGAATTTAAGAGGATAACAATGAATTGGAGCAGTAAGAGTAGAGAAGGATTAAGCACATCTCTGTTAGGATAATGACATTTTCATTTCATACTTTTTAGGACAACAATATTTATCTCATTCAAAGGGAAGGTGTTAACTGCAATTATACCAATTAGAAGATCAATTGTGGAGCAATAAGTTATTTAACGAATTTTCGACCCAAATTCACATGAATGATTAAAATTTAAGACTATTTTGCAAAACGAAAAAGGTTTGCCAAACTAAAATGAGAAATCACATATATTCTGGAAAAAGAAAATTTACAAACCAACTAAACAATACAAATGTCCTTTTTCCCTAAACAAACCACCATACATAGTCATTTATTAAGACCATGAATTACTTAGTTTGCGTTCCTTTTATTCAAACAAAAGAACAATTATCAAACTCCTTTGCCAATAACAACCTATCCTCCAGTTCTTATAGCATTAATACATACCTTAAGGGTTTGCCATAATGATAACTTCCCAATCACAGGTTAAAACTGCCATACAAGCTCTGTCATCATTCAGTTGCATCACAATTAAACTTCAAGAGGCCTTTCAGAGGCTTCGTTCACTGCTTGGATTTCATCACTGGAAGCATTCCTTTAAAATGATGCAGAAGCATGCTCTTCAAAACTCTCAAGAAGCTTTAAATTCTGCAAATTTCCCCCAAGCTCTTCACCCATTTTTGTGAACCTGTGTGATTGTGAAATACCATTAAGCTGATCTCATAGAGAATTCTCCTTCATTATTTAAGATGCATACCAGTTTATTAGGCCTGCTTCTTAGTAGCAATGGGGATTTAATAATGTCATTAAATGGCTCTCCATCAAATTAGCTTTTTTAAACATATGATTGGATGAAATCAAGTGAGTAAATAATTAGTGATGGAACGAACCTTTCAATCCGCCTGAGTTGTTTGGTGACATCAACCATAGCTGGCCTTCTTTGTGGATCTTCCTCTGTACATGTCAAGGCAAGGTCCACCACAGCTTGTAATTGATGCTCTAAACTAGCACCTCCTTCCCCATCTTCAGCCAAGATTGCAGGATCCACAATCTCGTTTATGCAACTACCCTGAGCACGATTATGTATGTATGCTACTAAGCTAGAATCTTCATCAATTGTCAATCGGGTTATATTATAAGAATCCTCTCCAGTTAAAAGTTCTAGAAGAAGCTGACCGAAGCAATATACATCAAATTTCTCTGTTACTTTTCTTGATGCTTTAAACTCAGGGGCGCAGAACCTTAAAATAAAAGGAGCGTCCACGTCAGCTTCACCTTCGGGAATTGATACAGAAAAATAAAAGCTAGACAATTTGGGAACATCATGTTCATCTAATAAGATACTGCGCATGGAGATAGCCATGTGGATGACAGGTCTTGGGAAGGCAGTATGGAGATAAGAAAGAGCATGAGCAATCTGCCTTGCAATCTTTAACCTTCTCTCCCACACCATCGGCTGAGGTAGGCGGGAGACATAAATTCGATCTGCAATGACACCATTGGCGGCAAATTCAAACACAAAAATGGGAGATGGAGTGTGGAGACAACAGCCTATGGGCTTTAATACATTGCTGTGACCACTCATTTTTGCAGAAATCACTAAATCATTGATGGCTACATCGGCATAATCAAAACGCTTAATGAGAAAAATTCGTCCTTCAAGAGAACCCGTGTACCAATAAGTTCCCAGATGTTGAGCAGTATAATTGTTGGTTGCTTGGCGGAGTTGTTGAGGGGAGAAGGTACGGATGGGAATAGGCTTGGCATTGTGAACGAACGAACCCTTAATGAAAACAATTCGTCCTTCAAGAGAAACCTTGTACCGAATAGAGAACCCCGTTACCAGCTGTTCAGAAGAAAAGTTGTTGGTTGCTTGGCGGAGCTGTTGAGGGGAGAAGGTACGGATGGGAATAGGCTTGGCATTGCAAGAGGCAATTAGCTTCTCAAGTAACTTGCTTCCATTCTCATAAAACGCTCTCTCTGTTTCCTCTCTTCTTTTAATAAAGAAATGATGAAATGGCATTAACCAACTCCAGCGCATAATAGCTTGAATGTGGAACGTCCTTCCTTTGTGCTCTAAATCTAATACTACTACTCTGCTAGCGAGGGATGGAGGCTCAACTGAATGACAATGAGGGCATTTTTATGGTAAATTTTCATTTCAGGAGGGAAGTTTCATCGAAAGTAAAGTAAAAGCAAAGTGGAGCTTCCCTCCTCACAATCCAAAACGTGTGTTGACTTTGGAGGGCCCCACCGGTTTCTATAATATTTGCTTTTATTTATTTATTTTATGGTCCTCTATTTTGGTCATGTTTTTAATTTGGTCCTCAATCTTTTATAACTTCATTTTCGTTCTAATATTTTTAAACTTACTGATATTTTGATCCCAACATCATCTCACTTACAAAAAAAAAAAAAAAAAAAAAAAAAAAAAAAAAAAAAGAAAAAAAAAGAGGTAATTTCAAACCAGTAGTGCATTCCATTTATTACTTACGCATTTTCTGTAAATAAGTCCATTTACTACTAAGACATTCTTTGTAAATGAGATGATAATTGGGATCAAAAGGACAAAAAGTTTAAAAAATATAGAGATCAAAATAAAGTTATAAAAACTTAAAGACCAAATTATAAATAAGACCAAAATATAGAAAGCAAAAAGTATTGTCGTCAAACTTTTGGTTTTTTGTTCTTTTTCCTCAACATTTTTTGAAAATAATCCATCTTTTAGCTTTTTGTAACAAATTTAACATAAAAATTACCAAATACCATATCTTTTGATAAACACTAAAAAAAAAAAAAAAAGGTGCTATGTCCATAACACACTCTAAATATAATGGATTTATGCCAAAAAAAAAAAGAAAAAGAAAAAAAAGAAAAGAAAAAGGAAAACATATACATGTGAAGCACAAAATTTATGTGGATTGACCTTAGATCTACCTTCACAAGTGGTGTCGAGGAAAAAATTTAACTAAAAAATTAGATCCACGATTTGATTTTTCTAAGTGTCATGAGGGTTGTCATTCTAATTTTTTGTCTCTCTATGTCATTTTTTTGTTGCATTAGCACTAGTTTCTTTCTTTTCTGTTAAAGTAATTTTTAGTGTCTTCAAATATTCTTTCATTAAGTCATCTTTTTCAAAGTAATTTTTAGTGTCTTCAAATTTTCTACACAAACTTTTGGTTTTTTTTTTTTTTTTTGCCTCAACATTTTTTGAAAATAATCCATCTTTTAGCTTTTTGTAACAAATTTAACATAAAAATTACCAAATACCATATCTTTTGATAAACACTATAAATAAAATAAAAAGGTGATATGTCCCTAACACACTCTAAATATAATGGATTTATGCAAAAAAAAAAAAAAAAAAGGAAAACAAATACATGTGAAGCACAAAATTTATGTGGATTGACCTTAGAACTATGTTCACAAGTGGGGTCGAGGAAAAAGTTTAAATAAAAAATCAGAATGACAATAATTTAAAATTTTTATATTTGTCTGCCCTATAGTTAATAAAATACAATACGTGTTTAATACAGTAGGTATACGAATAGGTGCAATTCTGCATCTTTTAAAAAGTACGTGTCAAAAGCTCGGCATAAAAATACAGAAACGGAAAAAGAACAGTATCTATATAGTACGAGTATATTACATTCATCTTTGAGAAATTAGTAACAAAAATACAGATATATTTACCATATGTCCATATACTTTTTTTGAAAGAAATACAAATAATCTTTGTGTTATGAAATTTTAACTCAAGTCAAGTTTGATTTAAGTTTTAAAACTTCCTAAAAAATTTTAAGAGTGATATTAAGTGTATTACAATTTTTACTATATAGAGTTCTACACACTAATGTGTCATCAAAAGTAAGGAAAATGCTAAAATACTACAAGTTTTACTACAAAGAGTAGTGTGACGGGTACTACTAGTTTTTCTACATTAAGCTTATTAACTAAAGTGTCACTAGTAACAAAGAGACAACTCTACAATCATTTATGAGGTGATTAAAACTCACCAATCACATCTATTGCCGCACTAGTTTTTAAGTATTATATAGTAAAATTTGTAGTACTTTTAACATGTTTCTACTTTAAAAAAATCTCACAAACTGATGTGACAATGAAGGTAGTTGTGCACCAAACAACTTTTCAAATTATACTTGCGAATTTGGAAATATATATATTTCCTGCAACCTGATACCGAGGAGTTTGACAGAATTGTTTTGAGTGCTTGTGAAATTTAAAAAGTTACTTGAATGGGCAGTGTATTCAATGCCCAGTTGAAAACCATGATTAGACAAATTTAATTATTTACTCGACCTACGGCCTGATTAATTTAATCATGGGATCAACTTGCATCAATTTGCAACACCTGCATTGAGTAAATTGCTAAAACTTGCAAGCCCACCTTTCAATGAGTAAAAGCATGACTGTTGTAATGCTGTTCTGTTTCATCTACGAGTTCCCTGCTTGTCTTTGCATTTTGTTCTTTATGGTCATATAGCATCTTTGTAAAGAATGATCTCGCTCCATTCATTTGGCTGTCTTCTAATATTATTTAAATTGATTCATCAGGTCCTTGTAACCGGTTCTTTACATCTTATGGGCGACATGTTGAAATTCGTAAAGAAGTGAGGTGCAGGGCCTCTTGAAGTCCCATATATATATATATATATATATATATATTAGGACAAAATGGCTTTATGTCCTTTTCACCCAAATTATATAGCCTTATGCCCTCCTTCCCAAACTAATTAGGGAAATGCCCTTTTTTTGTAACTCGATTTTCTCAAAATCGAGTTTAAAAAAAAAAAAAAAAAATTCTGGAGCCCTATAGTGACGTTTTTAAGGACCTATAATGACGTTTTAAGGACTTATAGTGACGTTTTGTAACTCGATCTCCATGAAATTGAGTTATAGGCAATTCTGTAACTCGATTTCATGAAGCTCAAGTTACAAAACGTTACTATAGGTCCTTAAAAACGTCACTATAGGGCTTAACTAGATTTTGAGAAAATCGAGTTTCAAAAGAAGGGCATTTCCCTAATTAGTCTGGAAATGGGGCATAAGGCTATATAATTTGGGTGAAAAGGGTATAAGGCAATTTTGTCCTATTGGTTGTACTCCAAAGGACAAAAAAAAAAAAAAAAAAAAGAGTGGAAGAGTTGAGTCATCTTAACTTTCTAGTGAGTTCTCTATGATATTATCATTGATGTGTTATTGGTCAAGGCTGCTTGCTATATTGTTAAAACTGCTAATTATTAATGTCGGTGTTCTTTGGGCATGAGAGATAAGCCCTATGTCTTGGGCTAAAGTCCTATAATGTCTCAATTTTATGGTGACTATATTTTTCTGTTTCCAATGGAAACTTCTGTATATTTTTTTAAAGAATAAAGTAGAGTTAACCTATTAGGCCGTGTTATTGAAAGTAACTCCAGAAAATTTTTAATTGATAAATTACAAAGATATTTGGTGCATCTTGAACCCACAATTTCACTTGTTTACGGCACAAATTGGCTTGACTATAATAATTGATGCCTAACCACAATTCTAGTGAAAATTTGCATTCCAGCCCAAAAGAGAGGCTAAGATTTGACTGTAACCCAAGCTATTGGTACACCAATCAGAACTCAAATTCGACAATAAGCTACAAATACTTAGATTCTGTTTAAAGAAATTTATTCAAGATTTGATTGGTGTTGGGTTGTTCTATCCAAACTGATGGTGAGTCTTACTTAGAATCTAAATTTAAATGAACATATTTTTTTGCGTAGTAACTCTATATGAACCTAATTAATAGAGTACTCTATATATATTAGAGTGATACTCGGGCCTGAAAATCAGGAAAAAATTGCAAGCCCAAGCAAAACACACAGGTGGCCTAAAAATTCCTCGGCCTTAGTTCTATCATGTATGTTATGATCATTATATTCAAATTCCTCATGTGTATGATCACCTTCAGTAAAAACCACAACAGACAATTGGCATGACGAAAGGAATAGTGCAATAGAAAACTGGCATATAAATAATAGTAGAAAAGATGATAGAAAACTAAAAACAACCTAAAGACCTATAGCTATAACATATAAAGACAATAAGAAAGACTTTGAAAAAGATGACTTAAAAAAAAGAAGATTTGAAGACACTAAAAATTACTTTGATAGAAAAGAAAGAAACTAGTGCTATAGAAATAATGCAACAAAAAAATGACATAGAAAGACAAAAGAGTAGAATGACAACCCTCATGACACTTAGAAAAACCAACTCGTGGATCTAATTTTTTAGTTAAACTTTTTCCTTGACACCACCTGTGAACGTAGATCCAAGGTCAATCCACATAAATTTTGTGCTTCATATGTATATGTTTTCCATTTTTTTTTTTTTAATTTTGCATAAATCCATTATATTTAGAGTGTGTTAGGGACGTATCACCTTTTATTTTATTTTATTTATAATGTTTATCAAAAGATATGGTATTTGGTAATTTTTATGTTAAATTTGTTACAAAAAGCTAAAAGATGGATTATTTTCAAAAAATGTTGAGGCAAAAAAAAAAAAAAAAACCAAAAGTTTGTCGACAATACTTTTTTCTTTCTATATTTTGGTCATATTTATAATTTGGTCTTTAAGTTTTTATAACTTTATTTTGATCTCTATATTTTTAAACTTGTTGTCCTTTTGGTCCCAGTTATCATCTCATTTACAAAGAATGTCTAAGTAGTAAATGGACTTATTTACAAAAAATGCCTAAGTAATAAATGGAATGCACTACTAGTTTGAAATAACTTTTTTTTTTTTTTGTAAGTGAGATGATGTCAGGATCAAAATATCAGTAAGTTTAAAAATATAAGAAAAAAAATGAAGTTATAAAAAATTGAGGACCAAATTAAAAACATGACCAAAATAAAGGACCATAAAATAAATAAATAAAAGCAAATACTATAGAAATCGTTGGGGCCCTCCAAAGTCAACACACGGTATGGATTGGCTTTGAAAGGCTAATGTAAGGGTAATTATTAGGTACTCTCAGAGTATTATAAATGCATACTCCCTCCTCTTACATAACTGTGGATCTCACTAATTAAATTTATGATGGGACCCATAATTCATGTGAGAAGGGGGAGTATGCATAGAACTCGACATTAGCTCCCACCTGTAACTCAATTTTGTTAAAATGAGTTTCAAAACAGGGACATTTTGCTACATAGTATATAAATTAGAGACAAATGCCCATTTTCCCGAAATAATTTTGACCTAATTTTTCTATTAACTGTCCATAACCATATTTAAATTTTGAAACTAAAACTGGTTGTTGTTTGAAAGCCCGCTGGGAACTAGATATGTTTATGAGCACCTATGCCTAACAATAATTGTGTTGACCTGTTTGTACCCTATTACGTACACTTCTAGTCTTATTCTCTTAAAGTAAAGAGGGATTTTTTCATTTTCTTAACGTAATGTTTGGTTAGGCTCAAGCTAATTGGATCCCAGTTGAGAAAACTGAAGAATGCACTAAGGCAATTTTACATAGTGCTTGTAGTGGATTTAGTTTACGAAAAAAACCTTCTTCTTTTTTTTTATTTTTTTATTTTTTTATTTTATTTAGCAAATGAGCCAAGCTCAAATCAAGGTTAGAATCAACTACTAAACAACCAAAATTCAAACACAACAATGTTCTTGTGAATAAGCTCATAAGCATAGACTTTTATATCAAGCCAAAATAATCTTCTTTACTTTCTTTTCCCCCCAAAATTATTATTATTTACCGTTTTATTGTATCATTCCTTGCCTCTATTAGCCAAATCAGCTGTGATGCTAGCTGTGATACGTGGACCATTAATCCCAAATGGGTGGAGACTTATCTAGTCATGATGTGGTTGTGTGATTCTTGTCTTTAATCTACCGACTTGTTAGGTTTCATATAACATTCGTCCTTGATGGCGAATTGTAGTATACTGTGATTTATCCAAAATAATAATAATAATAATAATAATTGTATAATGTCAAATTTTGTAAATGGTCTTTGATTTTCTGCTTTTCGCTGTGTTTCTAAAACATTCAAGAAGACATTTGGGCCTAATTGAAATAAGCTTGAATTTCCCAGGACAAAAAGTCCATATCCAGGCTAAGAATGCTTGTGAGAGCTGTGGATTGTAAGAAACACAGCAGGCCTTCCTAAAGCCCAGTCGCCCAGAAATTCAAGAATTTGGTCCTTCTAATGAAAAAAAAGGGTCTTCGATCACCCTTTCACCCACAGAAAGTGATCACTGTGGCATTTTTATTTTATTTTATTAAAATAAAATATTGAAATCCAATATTTTTGACATGGCCAAGTAACATGTAAATAGGATCCATATGAAAACCAATAATTTTTTTCACAAAAAGGATAAAAAAAAAAATCCATTGTTTTTTCTTTTTATCCATTCCTTATTCCATTTTTTGATTGGATGAACCAGTTGGTTTAAACCAAAGATCGATCATGTTATTTTACTGATTTAAATTAGCAAACTATCAAGAGCCTTATAACTCAAACTAATTAGCACCTCATGATGTTTCAACCAAGACGACCAACATTTAAATCCTCCACCCCCAATTCTTGAATTATTTAAAAAAAAAAAAAAAAATCAGGCAGCCCACTAGCATCAACTTTTGAAGGTTTTCGATGCTTTACTCAAATATTGATTTCTGTTTGCCACATCCAAACCCTTTCCAAAATCCTTTATTTTTCTCCTTTGAAGGTTGTAAGCAATTTACTTGACCGTTTTTAGATGATGCTCCAAAACTATGAATGGGATCTCTCATTCACATTCTTTTACCCATCAAGAACGTTTTATAAAACTCTTGGACTCTTAAATTTGGAGCATCTTATTTTCAATTCATATGGTTCAACAAGCAATTGATAGTTCATGATCAAGAGTGTAGTACTATTTTTAGCATTGATTCTTATATATCGTATTAACAAATGGAAGATGGTTGCGTGAAAAAATCTCTATTTGATAAGACTTCTTCCTATACCTAAGAATTTCTTTGGACCCAAAAATGATACATTGTAAGACTCTTTTGCCTCTTCCAATATCAATAGGCTGTGTTTCACTCTTGTATCTTCCAAAAGGAAAAAAAGATCTCTAAGAGCCGTTTCTTGGATCCAAAAGAGAGTTCTTGGGCTCTATTTGACTAGACTTCTTCCTATACCTATAAAACATTGTTTAAAGATTATGTTTTAACTTTTAAATCTTGCAGATATCATATAAATGTTCTCCCAGATGTTAGCAGGTACACTGAAAATTTCAGACGAGTTAAATGTGCACTCCACCTCGAATCTTAGATGTTATGTACTCTTTTGACAAAAAGGATAGTGAATGCACAGACAATGCTTCAATCTCAAATTTCACCCCTCTTTGCAGCATCAACTCTAGTTCCAACCTTTCATGATGAAGTAAAACTTCAGAATCTGTGTAGTCCAGGCAAACAAGGATAACAGAAAAATGACAGGTTATTTTACAGAATTTTACCTCCATCTTGGGACTTCTCTTTGCAGGTAGCATCTATTTAGCATAGTTTCAGCTTTCTTCTTGTCTGGCAGGAATATCAGGAACATTAGCAGAAGACTACGTACATAAGAAAGCCTATCTGAAACACTACAAGTACCATCTATCACCTTCTGCTGTCAGAGGAAGGAAACATTGCTGTGGAAGACAGTATTTCTCAGAATCTGAAGGAAAAACTCCAAGCCAGCATACCTCTGGGCAACGCAGTTGCTTTGCATCATAGGCCATTTGCTGACAAAATAGAAGTGTAAAAAAAAAAAACCTTGTCAACTTTTCAAAAAAATTGGAAATTTACATTGTTCTTAGAGTTTCATATACACAGTCCTAGACTCCTAGTTGCCAGTATATATGTTGTTTAGCTTGCTCAAGTGGATGATAAATAAACAACAATATCATTAACAATTTAATAAACCTAACCATTGAACCAAACCGATATGTGGTCAGAATGTCGAAGCCATATGGATCACAATCAACCAAACAATAGGTAGGTAGACACAACTTTTCAATGAGCAGCCGCAAAAACCTATTGGTACAAATGCATATATTCACAGAAAGCCCAAATAGATACATGAAAACAAAATGATAAGTGACATATATGGCAATATGGTGAGAAACATTGTAAACTGAAAGTGAAAGTTTTCACCTTCTGGTGGGGATATCTGGATAGCCTCTTCCCTGTGAAAAAAAATGGTCAAAAAGGATTTTGAGGTGAGCCTAATGACCTAAGGAAGAGCTTACAGTGATGACAATGCAATGGTTTGCATTGCAGAACCGGTCATTAGCTAATCGCTCAAATACTGCATATCATTAATAATTTAGTCAAAAGGAAGAATGTTAGAACTTAGAAGTTGTGCTTCCTATAAGTATTACCAGTATAATTGCTTACCTGATTCCTTCTCCACAACTAGAATGTAGTCAGCAACACTAACAATGTCTACATGCAAGAATTAGGAATATTTCAATTATCTACTCTCTGTATTCCAGACAATACATGACACCAAGTGAGGAATACCATAAAAAATCCTTGCAACTAATGCATAGGAAAAAAATAGATAAATCTTATTGCCAATGCCTGCGTCAATTATAAACATAGATTGTTCTAAATTGTCCTGCATATTATCTTAGTAATTGGATACCTTTGACTTCTTCAACTTGAACAGGGATGGGGTGGGCCTGCAATAGAACCGGTTCAGACATATATAAATTGGAGACAATTAAATAACCATACCAGTTCCTGTTCTTACTGTGTTAGGACGATTTATGCAATCAAACTTCCTTCCACCTTCTAAGAATCTTATCCAGCCCATCACCAACCTGTAGAATATTGGGATCAACAAACTTTAACAGCTAAGCACATTGGCTAAGGATGCTAAAGAAAAATCAACACAGCATATTATGGGTCAAAGGGTCAGCTATGTAGTTGAGAAAACTCAAAAATGAAAAAACAGTGTGTGAAGAACTATTTAAGTGGTAAAGCACTATCGCTCATCCAGAACCCCCCCCCCCCCTCTCTAAAGGACTATTTAATCCCCTTCACAAAAGAGGGTTTTTTTTTAAAAAAATTATTATTATTTTTACTTGAAGAAATGTCTGCCTTGTTGGAGTCCAATGGAAAGTACATAAACTGAGGGTAGATCTGAAAATCTTATGATCACTGGAAATAATTAGTTCAGCATATAGAAATTATTAGCTATGCCTAATGAATGCCATATATCCAAAAATTTATAAACTACTCATGTTGATAATCATTCAGTTAAACGTATATTACATTTCAGTGGCTATAAAAATCCTATGACATGGAAAGATATGATATATTCACCCAGTAACACATATCTGCTATTGGCAAACAACGCTTTGAGTACGATCTTAGAAAGAGAATTCAGACAGAAAAAAATAATGATTGTCTACTTATCTTAAAAGGTCTGAGTGTGATCCCAAGTACCTACCCATTGCCCACAGAAACCTGCCAAAAGAGACAAGATATAAATGTCTTAATAAGTGTAAGTTCTTTGTAATTGACAACAAAGTGACACAGGTTTTACAAAAATTTGAGGCTAGTGCAGCCATGCACTTGGAAATTTCTTAAGCCTTCCCCTGGTTTGTTCAGTTTAAACCACAAAGGCTTGATACACTCCAGCAGAACCAAAAACGAATTAGCAATATTCAGGTGAAAAGGAAAGCATAAGGAAAACACCTACCACATTTAGATTGTGGCGACTGCATTGCATAAGGATGCAAATGTCATTGATTGCCCGGTCTACAACTGACTGTTCTGGATTGCAGAATAAGCGGAAGATATTTAAGAAAGCAATGTCATTCAAGCAGACGAGGACTGAAATCTATGGAAGAAAATTTAATACTATCTAACTTTAAGTTGAGATTTCTCCGAAATATCTAAGTGCTGACTTATGCCCTTTAAAATAACTGACAATGTTGACAAATGGAGACCTGAGCACAATCAAAGATATCAAATTATCTCTCATAAAGTTCTCCCCAGGATGAAGCTTGTGACTTTCTTTAACATAAAGTGATTGCACAAAGTATAATTTTGTTTTTGATAAGTGATTGCACAAAGTATAAATTAAGGGCAGATACTCAAATTTGTTCCACTGAACATGCATTTTTCAGATTCCTATCACAGTAACAGGGAAACTTTAATATAAAAAGAAATATCATTTGAAATTGGGACCGAAGCTTAATTCATATTTACCTGAAAATACAGATGGATGAATGTAATATATATCTCTCTTGGACCCATGCCGGTTTTCTTGCAGAAGTTGCTGAACAATCAATAGCACTCTTAGCAAGACATCTGAAATAGAATTCAATAACTCATCAATAGTTGGATAGTATTCCATACAATTGAGGACTCATTGTAAGGTTCTCATAAGTGATTAAGGTCAAAACCCACTCACCGAGCCTATGCACATGGTTTTCCCTTTGAAGTGTGAGAATTTCCTTCCCATTTGGCAAAACAGAGCTGCAACAGCTGCATAAAGCAATAAAAATTAAACCTTAGTTCCATAAATTTGGGATCAGCAAAGTTGCATACAACAATAGTAACATTTTCAACTAAATCCCAATCATGCTTGATGAATTTAATGACAAACGCTAGTCACCTCATGCTAGTAACATTTTCAACTACATCCCATTTTTATTCAAAGATCTGGCTTGCATCCAATGTGCTGGATGCACCGCATACGAGAGAAGAACGCATGGCATGTCTATCTCATGTTCGCAAGCCAAATCTTGTGAAGCATGCGACATATAAAAAGATGGACATGTGGCGTGTTCATTAAATTTTAATAATCACTATTTTGCTATAGAGCAATAACCAAATTCTCATCTAAACCTACAATTCCTTCACGCATTTTTCATTTCAACCATAAATAAAGCCTAATTCCGTTAAATAAACTAATGAACAATTTTTTTTTTTAAAGCAAAAAATATTTTAAAATTAAAGGTCTTTAGCGAATCAATTACGCGCTGAAAATTAATGAAGCTTTTAGAAATTCTACAAAACAGTGGTGTTTGATTTTCGAATCAATTTTCGAAAACCTAAATACGATCGTCAATGTTATTGAAACAAATGGAAAAAAAAAAATCAAATTACTAATTAATAATAATTATTACTATTTTGCTACGAGTAATAACCAAACCTACATGGCTACATTTTCTTCGCACATGTTTCCGTTAAAAAAAAATTAAGGAACAAGAATTTTTGAAAGAATTTGAAAGAGAAGAAACCGAACCAGTTTGCTTGAGGATTCGTGCAGTGAACTCTGAACCGATCGATGAGAACGATCGGTGACCGTCCGATGCTCAGATCTTGTACTATAGCTCGAGTGAACTCTGAAAATCCAAAGAAACCATAAATTATAAGAATTTGAATTGTTGATGAGAGTGTGATTGAAGAATGTGAATGTATTTCAATGCGTTTTTTTGAATTTGAAATTTAATTTTCTGACCTCTGATTTTTCGTAACAAAGCGCAGCGCTGTGAGCTCCCACGGTTTCCCTCCATTTTTTTTCTTTCTGTGACTGTGTGTACGATTTTTTCGAATGTTAGATTTTCATTTTCTGGATATTTATAGGTAGGTTCCAACCCGGAATCATGCTGTAAAAATTTCAGGTCGACCCGGTTTAAAGCTTGTTACTTATTTTGTTATTATTATCCTAAGTCCAAAAACTTTTTTTTAATAAAAACATGAAAGTAATTTTGTTTTAATCATGAATAATTATGAAAAATAATATCACTAACATTAGTCGTTTATTATTGAATTACGATACAACTTAATTGTATATCTTACTCTATAAAGTATATATATGAAAAGGTATTTCATCATTTTCTTTCTTTTATAATTTTTTTTTTTGAGGATTCAATTGAATAAAAGTAAAATTAAAGAACTGAAATGAATTTTAATCAAACTTAATAATTAAACTACATCGTTTTGGGATTATAGCAACAACTTTTTAAAAAGATTGTGGATGAAAGTACCACATTAGTAACATTTATAAATGATGAAATTAACAAAATTAAAAGTTTAGGAAAAAAAAAAATACTCCAAATTTAGAGAGTGCAATTTGATGTTTTGAACTTTAACGAATGCTAGTAAACCTTGGTATGGTCACTAGTATTAACTAATAAGAAGTAGAGTTTGAGACATTTTAAGTGTAAATTGAATTAAGGGTGCGTTTGAATCGACTTCAAACGAATTTCGGAAATCAATTTCCGGAAAATTCTGCGTTTGGCTGTCACGGAAAACATTATTTTCCGGAAATTGATTTCCTGTTGACTGAAATTTTCAGCCTTGACCACGGAAATGAATATCTGCCTTCATTTTCACTTCAAAGCATTTCCGGAAAAAGAGAGAGAGAGAGAGAGAGCGCGCGCGCGCGAGAGAGGAGAAGAACATTCCAGTCAGTCCGATGATCGCCGGCGGACTCCGAGCTCCAGGCGGCGCCGATCTCGCGAGCTCCAGTCCGACGCCGCGAAGATCGCGATCTCACCTTCGCGAGATCGCGCCATCGCGAGATCGCGCAGTTGATCGCGATCTCGCCTTCGACCAAGATCACGATCGACGGCGCGATCTCGCGAAGCGTCAATCGCGATCTCACGCCATCGCGAGATCGCGATCTCGCGACGCGTCGATCGCAATCTTGCCCGCGCCGTTGATCGCGATCAACGGCGCGATCTCGCGAAGCGTCGATCGCGAGATCGCGCCGTCGCCGTTGATCGCGAGATCGCGCCGGCGAGATCGCGATCGTTGATGATTTTTTCTGGATTTGTGTTTTCCTTCTTCTTTTCCAAACACTAGAAAATATTTTCCGGAAATTTTTTTGAAATGCAACCAAACACATGGAAACATTTTCCTTTTCCGAAAATTAGCATTTCCGGAAAATATGTATTTTCCGGAAAACGTTTTACAGCAACCAAACACAGCCTAAGTAAACAAACAACGACCTAAAGAACCAAAATAGCTAAGCACCTTGTGACTATGTAACACTACTCACATAATATTTCCAATGGAGATGTCAATATTGGTTCAATTGCACCATCAATTATGGCTTTGAGAGTCTAGCATTTTTCAAGGCATCAAAGACAAACCTCCTTGTGGTGCATTTTTGAGTCAGGAAATTCACATTGGAGTAAATTCAGTCCAAAAACTAGTGTATAAACTATAGACTACACAAAATAAAGAAAACATTAAAAGAAAAAAATGATCACCAAATAATTTTTCAACATTTTAAAAATCAGCATTAATGGCGGAATGTGGCGGCAGCTGTCATACCATGGGTAATCAAGGCCTCCATATGGTATTGGTGGGTATTCATACCCTGCTGATACTGGATAATGGTATGACACCCCATATGGAGCAGGAGCATATGGAGATGGAACATATCCATTTTCACCATAATAATAGTAACCTCTTTCCCTAACCTCACCATCAAACCGAATCCATTTGACCTCTGCATGTCTCCTATACCTTTCTAGCACCCTCAATAGTGTATTCGGATTTACTCTCCCAGTAACTTTCACTGTCCCTTCCTCAGCATCTATAGAAATATTATACACTCCTAACAATAGAAAAGGTTTAAAAGAAAAGTGTTTAGGAATTGCAACTTGTCCTGCAATAACAAACCAACCTATGGTTTATTTCTAATGAAAAAAAAAAAAAAAAAAATGAAATATGAGTGAAGAATTTATTCTGAAAATTAATACAAACTTGGTAATTTAAACTAAAGTAGCCATATTATCATAATAAGTTTTATAATTTAACTGACACTTCTTTTTCGTATTAAAAAAAAAAAAAACTGAAACTTCCTATTATTTTTAAATTTTAACAAAAAAGTTCAGGGATCAAATTCCCCTTTTTCTGACTATGGAATTATAAAAAAATGGCCACCCATCATCTCATTAATATCAATGAGTGTTGTTATTATTGTCATTATAAGTTCATACACAATTTTCTTGTAGTTCTATATTTTATTAATTTACTAAAAAACACCCTATGATATTAAACAAGATGAGTATCAAAAATATATTATCAATTAAAGATGCAACAAATTCGTCGAAAAAAAAAAACATACCACCGACATTCTGCAAGACTTCCATCACTTTTCTCTTCCAAGTCTCATACTGTGAATTCACTTTCAGAACACAAGTCTACAAAGACAACAATCCAAGAAAATTAAACAAAAAGACAAAAACCAAAAATAAAGATTATTAATTATTAAAATAAAACAACAATTAGACGAGAAAAAGGTTTTTGTTTCTAATATCTAACCACTTCTGCGGAGGAGTATTCCATTGTAACCAACTTTGTTGGAGTTTTTTCAACTTTTTTCCAATGGGTTTTTCTGGAATGAAGGAGAACGAGAGTGATTTTTAGCTATTACTAAGCTTCAAAAATTGTGTGCCTTGTCCTTAAAAAAAAGGGTTACTCTGAAAATATATTCCTTAAATATACAATACCATATTGAGTTGTCATGCGTTGAGATTGTCCTAAAATCTCTCCCTCCATAAATTAAAAGTTATGATTATATTCATCTTTCTATAAATTCACCTAAGCAGAATCTTTAAAATCCCATAACGAGCTCGAGATCTTATATAAGGTAAGGATCATGGAGAATTTGAATTGAGGCATTTCCATCCAACCAAAAGAATCTTCTTTTCTTTCTTTTTCCCAAAATTATTAATTACCGTTTAATATCTATTTGCCAAATCAGTTGTGACTTCTTTTTTTTTTTTTTTTTCATAGAGATAATTATAATGTGCTACTAACACCGCAACTTAAACCTTTTTCCTTCTAAACTCCCAACCACTTAGTACATGGGGAGATGCCAATTTAGCTACAAGGCCATTGATTGGCTATGATACTTGGACCATTAATCCAAAATGGTTGGAAATTGGCAAAGATTGGGTCCAATTCTCATGTATTGGACCAAATAATGACATGTGACGAGTCCAATGCACAAGAATATTGGATCCAAACCATGTATATGAAAAAATTTGCACTCTCTAAGTAGGTCCATGCAATAAACCTTCTAACTTGCCCAACTTGAACCAACCCAACTCAATCCATGTAGGTCTATTAAGTGAGACAGGTCGGGTTGGGTGGGTTTGACAAATAATTTAGCGGGTCAGGTTGAATAACCCGCCACAACCCCACCCGCCCACCTATACATATTTAAAACTTTGTTATGTTGCAAAATTCTACCTCACATACACATCCACTTCACTTCACTCATCTCTATCTCTTTCATTTTATTTTTTCATTTCCACGTTTATCATCCCTAATAAACTCTAGCGACTCTCTCTAAGATTTTGTTATTATTCTTAATCTATCTACATGTCCACTTTAAGATTCTCAGATGTTTTTATTTTTAGTGTCATAAAATTTCAATCATTTTTATAAAAATAATGTAGTATTTGTGTTATTTTAATAAAATTTGAAAAATTTTCATTCCTTTTTTTATTTGAGGGGGAAGCTATTATTCAATTTAATTGAAATAATTTCATTTAGATAATTGTATTTGTCAACCTGCCTAATTTGCTCAACCTGTCAAGTTAAAACTGTTAAAGATGTTCAACCGATCTGTCGTATTTATAAATTGGTGTCGGCAGCGGATTGCAATTTTTCCAACCTTCCATTAGGGGGTTATAAAAATATTGCCCTTCACCCACTCAATTTAACCTGTGCACACCCCTCTCACCCAAAACAACCCCACCCCCCATCATAGGTGTTTTTTTCATTTTTTTTTAACTACATTTTATATTTTTTATATATATCTTTATTGTGTGTCATGCCTCATCCTATGTTATCAATGTTTTTAAAAGTTCAAAAACTATTAAAAAGAAATAAAGAAAAAAAAAATTAAGAAGCAAATGCTTTAATCGAACAGAAAAAATATTTAAAAAGTATTGTTATCTATAAAAAGTGCAAAGACCACATCTAGTTTAGGTAATAATTTATTATTTTTCATAAAAATGAGTGTTTTGTAATAATTTTTTTTAATAATATAGCATTAATAATTTGATATTGGTTTCAAGCTAATCTCGAGGGTTTTAGATGCATAAATAGTTACTATATCTATATGGTTGTAAATTGTTATAATTTAATCATTTTTTGAGATTAACAAAAGCAGTCATAAGTTATAATTAATATTTATCAAATTACTTAAAACCATTACATGAGAATTATAGTGGAATTTCTACTAGAGACGATGCACACTAGAGACGATGCTGAAGGACGAAGATTGAAGAATCCATTTGACACAATAACAGAAGGACTTGGAAAATATAGGTTAGCACAGAATTTCATGATGGCAAAACTTGAGGGGACTTTCAGAGGCACAGATTTGAAAGGTGTTGAAATGTCTTGGTTGGAGCATGCCTTTGTTTTTTTAAAGTGATATATTTTTCTGATGGGATGAGAATGAAACCAATGGGAAAAAGATTCTGCCAATTCTACCAGTTTGTTGTTTTGTTGATTCTACAGCGGATTTTTTCCCTTTTTGGTCCACCATTAATATTTGTCAGATGATGAAAAATAAAAAATAAAAATCCATTCTTTCACCCATTTTCCTTTGCTAGAACAAAAATACTTTCTGTGTGTTTCAATGCCATGCTTCTTGAAATTTTATCAGGTTCTTTTGAAGAATGATGGGCTCTTTCTTGGAAGTTCATTGGCCATGAATTGTGTCAGAGCCGTCAGACGTTTGATGACACAATCCATAGGCCCAGATCACACTATTGTGAGCTGTGACTATTATTTGTGATGGTGGGATGAGTCATTTGAGTAAGTTTTACAGTGCTTAATATCTATCTCAGCATGGATTGACACCCAAGGCTACTGGATTAGAGCCTCTTGGACATCAGATGAGTTAGTGTGATCCAAAGTTTTGACTTAGATGTTTATTGTTACTTCCATCCAAAGTTTGAGCAAGCCCATGCAACTGTATCTCTCCAGAAAAATTATGTATTTAATTCTAATTCATATTGGTGTTTATCCATCTGAATTCTTGTAGTTAAAAAGACATCGGAGCAGCAACACTAGAGCAGGATAAGACGCATCTATGTTAGGATATTGTCAATTTTCTGTTTCATTCTATTCGGGACATTAATATGTATTTTCTTTAAGAGGTGTACAATATATATTTCATTCAGAGCTGTATACGAGGATGATTGAAATCATTTTTTCAAGAGAAGTTGAATGAATTAATGCCAATGTACCAGTTATTATTGCCTATGGTAATGTCATGAGGAAATAAGTTTGCCAGACAAATTTGAGTGGTTAGTTCATTTTACTGTGAATAAGACTCTTAGAGCATCATTGTAGAAGGATATTAACAATGAATACTACTTATCTTCCTTGGATTTGCCTTCTAATCTCTAATCTCTTCCCTTTAATCTCTTAAATTTTGAGTCATTGTGAACTAGGAAGACTTGAAATCAACCTGTTGGCATGCTTGAAACATTTGGATATGCGATAATGTGAATATGTTTATTATTAACTGGTCCCACTCTCCTATTATTCATCAAATGCAAATCATCTTTAATGGACAAGACAAAGGACACAATGCTTTTGCATGGCTAAATGAACATACCAACCAAAATTTCCGTTGTTATTAACCAACAGGCGAAAGCAAGTTGAATTTTTCAACATTGAGAATATTGTTATAACCACACACATATAATAATTCAAAAATAAAACTCATTATTGTGGCTCTTAATGTCCACCCTTGATTCTCCATCATCCAGTAGCCTAGTGTCCACAACAACTAAACTCTTTGTGTGTGTGTGTGTGTGTGTGTTCGTGAAATTGTTTGTGACTGTCCTCTGTGATAGTGGGATGAGACATCTGTGTATGTATTGCAATGCCAAATATCTGTCTCAGCTAGCGTAGATTGATACCCAAGGTTGGATTAGAGTTTTTGGGCATCAAATGAGTCAGTGTGATCTAGAGTCTTGACTTGGCTGTTTCTCTCCACTTCTATCCAATGTTCAAGCAGCCCTATGCAGCTATATTTCTCCAGCAAAGTTCCCTTAGAAGGTGCCTTCTAAATTTAAGAGGATAGCAATGAACAAGCGCAGAAACACTAGAGAAGGACTAAGCACATCTCTGTTTTGTTAGGATAATGACATTTTGGTTTCATATTTTTCTAAACAACAATATTTATCTTATTCAAAGGGAAGGTGTTGACTACAACTATTTTAGTTAGATGATCAATTGTAATAAGTTATTTAATGAATTTTTTACCCAAATTCACATGAATGATTAAAATTTAAGACTATTTTGTAAAGAGAACAAGGCTTGCCAAACTAAATTGAAAACTCAACTTCAATATAAACACATTTTACATTGAAATTATGTTTTTGGAAACTTTGATTTCATAGTAAAATTTGAATTTTCAATGCTTAAATAAGAGGCTATTCTAGTTGGAAAGGTACTTTGATGAACCAAATTAGAAATAATCAACCATGGAACAAGTCTCTCAATCTGCCCCAAATCTTTGGTAACATCTATCATTGTTAGCGTTTTCTCTATATCTTCCTCAGTACATGTCAAGGCAAGGAACAATACAACTTGATTTGGACTTGGCAATGGTGTTTTAGTTGAGATCCTAATGGGGATTAGTATGATTGATTGAGGAGGGTGGTAGTGTTTGAATGCTTCGATGAGTTTGGTTTCAAAAGCTGCATAAAGTTGTGGTCATTTTGGGTTGTGAATTTCAGTACATGGATCAAATTGTTTGCTCTGCTACCATATTTGACGCAGTACAAGATTTGTAAACTTGTCTAGGGATTTATAAAGAAAGACCATAACAAACCTAGGGCTTCACCACTTAAGGCTGCTTGAAATCACCACCAAGTTAGAGAAAAATTTCAATTCAATATTATCTATTATCAAATTCACCATACCACAATATTTTGCCTTTTTTTTTTGAAGCCTTTTGAAGTAGGACCTCCAAAGCTAGAATCAAGAAGGAAAGAAACAAAACAGTCAATTACATATAATTCAGAAATAAAATAAGAATTCAAACCAAATCAAATTCAAATCAAATAAAACCTATTATCAATCCTCCATCATCAAGGGGCCTAGTGTTTGCACCAACAACACTTGCTTTTTTAGCAAACTGTATTGGTCCTATTGTAACTATCCTTTGTGATTGTGGGATAAGGTGTCTGGATGTGTTTTACAATGCCAAATATTCGTCTTAGCATAGATTGATACCCAAGGCAATTGGATTAGAGTTTTTGCACATCAAATGAGTTAGTGTGAGTGCGTGACCTAGAGTTTTTTCTTTGATGTATCTCTCCACTACTGTACAAAGTTCAAGCAGCCCTATGCAACTATATTTCTACAGCACAGTTCCATCAGAAGGTGACTTTTGAATTTAAGAGGATAACAATGAACTAGAGCAGTAAAAGTAGAGAAAAATTAAGCACATCTTTGTTAGGATAATGACATTTTTGTTTCATACTTTTTAGGACAACAATATTTATCTCATTCAAAGGGAAGGTGTTAACTGCAATTATACCAATTAGAAGATCAATTGTGGAGCAATAAGTTATTTAACGAATTTTCGACCCAAATTCACATGAATGATTAAAATTTAAGACTATTTTGCAAAAAGAAAAAGGTTTGCCAAACTAAATTGAGAAATCATATATATTCTGGAAAAAGAAAATTTACAAACCAACTAAACAATACACAAGTCTTTTTTTCCCTCAACAAACCACTATACAGATCATAGGAATGATTATGAGAAGGATCCTGTGGGATGCAGTTTGAATTTAAGCTGGCCCAAATCATAAACTCAATTTGTTGATAAAATTCTTTTACATTTCATCATTCAAGCCCTCTCAGCTCACTAGTGAATGCATTACATTTCCTGCTTTTGATTTGTACCGAAACAAATGGAACTTCAATCTCTTAATGGATGACTTTTACATTAAGATTGATTATATATATTGGCAGGGAAGTAAAAAGATTACAATTCTAGAAGGCAAATGAACAGCTTGCCTAGGGTACACTCAAATAGCATTCTTATATATCTAAAGGGAGTTCTTAGTCATTTTTTTGGGAATAGAGGTGGGTTAGAGAATCGAAAGTGGGCTATGAAATTTATGGATCTTAATGCCAGGATTGAGAACTTCTTATTGGTTGTTCTAAGAGTAACAGTAAGTTTATGAATATTGTAAATTTATCAAAAGAAAATGTTAAGACCGTAACTTTTGCCACAACTTACACGTATGATAAGTTTTGAGTGATGGAATAAAAGTAGTGAGTCTACAACTCCACCACTCACAGCTTGGCACGTTAGTAAGTTGTGGCAAAAATTATAGTCTTAGCATTACTCTTTATCACACTTGTTGAATGTACGAAAAGGTCTAGCAGCTAATTTGGTTTTATTGGTTAAAAGGTTAGAAGAGAGATAGATCAATGTTACAAACTAAATTATTAAAAAAAAAAAAAAAAAAAAAAAAAAAAAAAATGTTATGAACTCATGCACAGACTTGGGCATGGAGTCGTGTATTTTGGTTCTTTAAGAATAGTACTTGGCCATTCTCATTACCTGCAAGCAGTAAGCACTAAATTAAGTTGCTTCCTGCATGGGATTCATGCGTGTAAATATTTGTATCTAAATCACGTATTCATATGCATCAAGAACCCTGAGACTTGGAAGCACAAAACCACAGATTGCATCTTGGAAACACCTACTTTTCCTATAAAACTAGCTGTAAACCTGCGCGATGCGCGGGAAATTTTGACGTTGTTTTTATTTATTTATTATTTATTGATAAGTGAAAGAAGAAATAAGTACATAGAACTTATAATTATTAGTCTAAAACTCAAAATTATATATTTATTTTTCTAATGGGGTATAATTGATGAGTAATGCTACAGCCATAAACTATTTTACAACATTTTTACAAAATATTGATGTAGTCAATCTCTTATTGGTTTTCATCTAGGCCCATCATTAATATCACTTTTTCATTTACCAATAATCACTCACCACATTAGTAATTTGTAAATTTTTTTTTATAAAATAGTTTGTATCTCTAGCATTATTCATAACTGATATAATGTAATATATATTTTGTAAGCTAAGAGATTAATAATTAATTGTTAACCTACATAATAAACAGTTTGCTTTTATAAACTCCATTTATAAATAGTTTACTTTTATAAAATGTAAACTTATTCAAGACAAAACTATTTATAAATGTCCATTTTTTTAACCTAAATTGTTCTAGGAAAGAGAAATGACACCATGGTCAAAGCAACATTTAGATGTGTACATTTGAACATGATTTAGTTTGCAATTTATCATACAGTCTATACTTTTGTAAAAAAAGTTATGTAAATTATCTAAATATCTAGATCATATGCATATGCTCATATGCTAAATCTGGTTTGACACCAACGTTTGTTTTTGTGATACCATGGAATAATGAAGAATCGCTTCATTATGCTGAGGTATTGATTGGAATATGTACATGTGCAATACGGAAATGGCAACTCTTAGTGGGCTAATTTTCCCGAAAAATTTGTAACTATATGCCAAATTCCCATCTCATGGAGAAGTCAGAGGGGAAAAAAAATGAAACACTTAAGAGCAAAAAAATTTATACATTTTACTCATTGCTTATTGAAATTTAGTTACATGGACATTGATTGACTTTAAGAAAATCATGGTTCTTCCAAAGCAACTTTACTACTCTTGTTCTCTGAAGAATCATTTAGTAGCTTTGGAATCGCCTACCTCTTCAGGGTATTCGGCTTTCACCCAAAGCACAACATTTAAACCTATGATCATAGAAAAAGAACCTAGTAACTTAGCAAGTTGAAGACAAACACTTCTTTTATTACATAAAGGGAAAATGGTTACATTGATTGTGAATAGAGAGTTGGACATTGTTGAGAAGAGGGGACCTCTTTGTGATGCACCAAGCCTAAACAAAAAAGTTAACTACAGATCCAATTCAACATCTATATGAAAAATTTTAAGTAATCAAAATGTGTACATTACAAAGAGTCATCGGAAAACATCCAAGTAAGAAGTATGGCCATGAAAAACTTATTCCTTACTTCACATCAAAATTCCTACAAAAAAAATAAATAAAATAAACACCAAAAGAGTTATATGCACATACCATTTTTCTAAGTTATACCCAAGAGCAATGCAGTATTGACTGATTTGCTAACGCTAAAAAACATCCCTATTATCTTGGCAATACTTCTTGAGCTTCATATATTAACATTCCCCATTCTAATCAATTTAAAGAGTTTTTAAAACATTTAAAATGTTTATATAATTGAATATAAAGAGACACACAAAAGAAATATGCATAAACATTGACATTTTATAAAATAAATCAACATGGTCTAGTTGCTTTCCTATTTTATCTATCTATGTTATTTTTATCACATTTTTTAATATTCCAAATGAATCAGGAATTGAACCATAATATATCATGCCATGAGCCTTGTAAAACAATAATAATATATTTTTTGAAAGACCTATTACACAAAAAGCCACCTACAAACGCTTTACACTTGCATCCTCTATATTACCGCAACACTTTCCTTTGTCCAGCAGCGAGCAATTAGAGTTTTTTATAACGTTAAAATCAAACATTTAATCTTCTGCATAATGGGAGAAAATGCAATTTGTACCAAACAAACCAATGAAGATGGAGGGGAAAACAGAAAAGGCAAAACTCACCTTAAAGGGACTTTCCAACTCTGCTTGTACTTTGGTGACTTCTGCAGTGGTGGAGAGAGAATTGGAAATCTATATATAAAAAAATAAAAAACAAATGAATGGGATTTAATTCCAAAGGGGCAGGCATTGAAGGTTTTGATAAGAAGAGGAAGAGCCCAAAAAGATAGAATTAAAGGAGGGCCAAAATGATGAATGTGATTTAATGGGAAAGTAAATAAAGGGAGAATTGTTAACCATTTTTTGTTTTGATAAGGAGATGAGAAGTCTTGTGAGTGGATGGATAATATATAATACGTGGGACACTTGGACAGAATTAATAGAGAGTTGAAGTAATAAATGAGGAAGGAGAGTTTATTGGAAATATTAGAGGGAAATATTGAATAATTGAAATTGATTAAAGCAAATTTGGGGCGAAAATGGAGAAGAAAAAAGAGACAAAAGCTAAATGCAAATCACTCTAATAGAGTGCCACGTGGCAGAACCTCATTATAAGAATAATCATAAATGTAATATAGAAACAATCATAAATTTAATAATTTTTGTCGTACTAAAATGAAAAAAAAATACAATTTTTCTCAAAAATTCAAAAGGAAATTTAACGAAAATATTTATTTTTTAATAAAAGTTATTTATAACATTTTGTGAATCATTAAAAAGAAAAGAAAATTTAAAAATTATTCTTTTAGTATTAAACAAACTTTCTCAAACTTATTTTTTCTGCCTACAATCCAAAACACTGAAAAAAGTAACTAAAAAAATTAATAAAACTTAACTATGATTAATTGGACCAATTAGGGAAAAAAAATTGTTATTTATAATCTACTAAGGTTATTTTCTTTGCGGAAATTGTAATTTCATCCACCCAAAACATATTATCAAATAATCAATTATTAGCAAAATCTAAGAATTAAATTTCTATATATGCATTGTTATAAAATAATAATAATAATAATAATAATAATAATTAAAGTAAAATTGCGAAAGATAAAATTTGTCTCTCATCCAATAACTTTTGTTTAGCCAACCTTTGCTTGTCTCTAAATAAATTGCATTATAGGGTACTTTTAATACTATTAAAAGTACTTTGTCCACTACAAATGATTAAAAAATAAACAAAAATGATTAAAGTCTCATAGTTTAACATCTAAATTGAGCACTATAAAAATCATGCTATCAAATTACAGTAACTGCCAAATTAAATTATCCAAATCATGCTATGTATTAGAATAATATTATATTTTTATATTTAATCCTTTATAATGCAATAGGATAACATTTAACAATCAAAGAGAGAGAGAGAGAGAGAGAACTGAATCGCATTAACCTAAAGTAGATTAAAGAATATAAAAAATTATCAACCTAAAGCAAAGATGCAAGAAAAATAAAAAATAAAAATCCACTCAAAAATTGTGTGTGTGTGTGTGTGTGTGTGTGTGAGAGAGAGAGAGAGAGAGAGAGAGAACCTTTTTTTTTTGTAAGGGAAAACTATGCATGGAATGAATGAGAGAGTGACAAATTTATAGTAATAGAGTGTGAATAAGAAGAGACAAAAATAGAGGAAGATGAAGGGAAAGATGAAGAATGATATTAATGTAGAAAGTAGTGGAGAGATGAGAAGGTGAGAGAAGGAGAGAAGGAGAAAGGTTAGAGAAGTAGTGGGGAGATGAAAAAGTAAGGGAGGGAGAAAGGTTGGAGAAGTGTAAATATGAAGAAAAAAAATTATAAATAATTATAAGAAAATGGAAAAAAAAAAAAAAAAAAAAGATGATGACATGGACGTTGACGTGGCTCAACGTGAGAGCAGCAGCATTAAATGCTACGCTTCAGCTTTTAGTAATATATTGATGTGGTTAGCTTTTTTTTTGCATATGATCTTCCACCGCAAGGCCCAAAAGTTTTTCAACAAAATTATTAGTATATATAGATAGGCTAATTTCAGAAGTTTGGCCCAATAAAATTAAACTTGGTCCTCCCTTAACAACACCCTTGTCCCTCTTAAGCAAAAGTAAAAAAAGCCCAATCAACAAATTTTATCAACAAAAATTTGAAAATTAGCCCATTTAACACTTAAAAAATTGGAACAACCGAATCAACTCCAATAAATACGTTCAATCAAAAACTAATGAATAAGTTATACAGACGCCATAAATTAAAATAAAAAAAAAAAAAAAAAAAAAAACTAATGAATAAGAGTATATAATCAATAAACTGCAAAAGCTAAGTAGCATTTTTTTTTTTTTTTTTTTTGAGAAGAAAAAGCTAAGTAGTAAATTTAGTTTCCTCAAAAAAAAAAAAAGTTGTAGTAAAGATTTTTTACTAGCTAGGAAATGACATAATCATAAAAGAAACGATATTTATTGAAATAGAGAAATAATAGTACTATGGGCACAATTTGTTAAATAGTACATTTTTAGGAAAAATTCGGTGACTAGAATGCGTTTGAACTTATTTAGTTAGTTAGACTATTTTTGAAACTCAAGTTTAGCAAACTCGAGTTCATTTTAGGAAAAATTCGGTGACTAGAATGCGTTTGAACTTATTTAGTTAGTTAGACTATTTTTGGAACTCAAGTTTAGCAAACTTGAGTTCCAACCCAAAATCAACTTTACTACGCTCGAGGTCCAACCAATATAAGTCTGACGTGGAATTGAAAAAAAAAAAAAAAAAACCACGTGGAACTCGAGTTTATTAAACTTGAGTTCCAGCCCGTTAAAAGTTTACCTAAATGAAACTTGAGTTTAGTAAACTTGAGTTCTAATTAGGCAAATTTTTTTTAGAATGGAACCCGAGTATAGTAAATTCGAGTTCTAGGCTAGAGAACTTTTTTACTTTTTGATTTTTCACAACTCATATCTCTTTCTCTCTCTACCTCCAGTCTCTCTCACTCACACAGTACGCCATTTCTCACTCTCACTCTCACTCTCGCTCTCCTCCCTCACTCTGACTCGTCTTCCTCAATCCCTTGTCTCCCTTAGTCTCGCAGCTCTCTCAATGCCTCCTCTCTCTATCTCTTATATTTGCTCCACCACCGTGTCTTCCTTTTGCTCTTGCTCATCAGATGACAGCCTCTCCAGAAAACGTCTCTTGTAAATTCAGCAAGTTACCAACACTTTGACAAGGAAATGAACTAAACTAAGGATGCTAGGTATAACAAAAGTCGATACTTATAAACTATGCCACAAAGTTCAAAGGCACTAGAAGTAGAGATATTGGTAGATGTTCACGTGGGGTGTCCAATGCTTGTCTACAAAAAATATGAAAACATAGATACATCATAAATATGGCATCATTTAGTTCAACTACATGTTCTTTTGCACATTTTCTAACTATGGGAGCACTGAAAAAAATATAAGGAAGAGAGGGAGTGAGAATAACAAGAGTATAATACCTTTCTCTTGCATAAGGTAGCTTCAAAATAATAGGCTCAAAATATGTTAAGAGCTAAATATACCAACCAAATACTTTACCTAGGATAATTGAATGCATGTGTTGCTTACCTAGTTTCGAACGTGACTTCTTGTTGATGCACAAATCACATTCGGACATCTTTTGCGGTTATGGCCCTCTTCATGACACACTCCACATTTCAGCTTGGGTTGATTTCCCCTCCAATCCATCTCAGTCCTTGTTCTTGTTGTCATAGGTCAACCTTTGTCTCACAACATATTAGGGTCAAGGTACAACTTTGGGCCAGCAACCTCCCACCACAATGACTTATCCTTGGGCACACAAAAATCATGTGAATAAGTGGCAAGTCGTTCTTGTAAACTATAACAAGGGTCAATATACTCCATTACATTGATATATTCCCTGATACAAACTACAATTACATGTTAACAAGGGATCTTATAGATTTCCCATTTGCCACAAGTACATGTGTTATCCTGTAACCTTACTTTATGATTATGGTTTCCCCCTTTAGAGCTGTGTGGATTATAGGTTGTGCAAACTTGATATACACCATTTTGCTGGTGAAATGACCTCACATAATGTCTGAGCCCTTTTTTGTAATTTGCTTCATAGGTCTCCATGGCATAACTGCTAAACGTTTGACCATGTGCGAGATCACCCAATATTTTAGTGTGCCGATTATTGAAATAGGCAACAAGTTTGCACCAAATGTAGTCAACCAATGTAGATATTGGTAGTCCACATGCACCTTTAAGAACTCCATTGAAACACTCCAATATATTGGTAGTCATTGCCCCATAACAGCGTCCATGATCATGTGACAGTGTCCACGTCTCCAAATCCTCCTTCATTAGATATAAGTACGGCTTTTTTTTTTCTCTGTATTGGGATTCTTAATGAATTTGAGTTCAGCTTCCTTAAGGCAGTTCAATATTTTATCAAGTTTGTGAGCTTAAGTAGCATAACCTGCTTTCAAGACTAGAGACTTTAAGAATGGGTCCTTAAATTGAGTGTTGAAGTTGCTGGCCACGTGTCTAATGCAAAGTCAATGATATACCGGTACATAATCATGGGGCCACTGTGCAATGGATGATATGATAACTCAATGTCAGTCGGATATTATGCAAATGTCGAACTTGGGTACCACATCTTGTATCACGATTCGCAGGTAAGATAAAAACCATCCCCAACTAGCCCCCGTCTCATCATCCACAATCGCAAAGGCAAGCGGAAAAATCTCATTGTTTGCATCAGTTGCCATTGCAATCAATAACTTTCCTTTATATTTTCCATAAAGATGAGTTCCATTAATACTAATTACTGGCCTACAATGTGCGAATCTAGCAATGGAAAAAGTGAAAGCCCAAAACACATACTTGAATATAACAATACCTAGTGTCCCCATTGATTGACTGATAAGACACTTGTGTACTCGGATCGCTGTCCTTATATGTTAACAACAACTTCTGCAACTTTTGGTACGACTCTTCCCAATTCCCATGTATGTTTGCAATGGCCTTTTGTTTTGCATCTCATATCTTGTAGTACGATATTTCGTGCTGAAACCTTTCCTTCATCAAGTTTTGGAGATCTTTTATTTTGCAAGTATGATCTTCAAGTACATATTTATGAAGTTCTTAAGCAAGAAAATTCGAATCCATCATTCTACTATCTTTGTTCACCCCAACTGATGGACAAGTGTGAGGACCGCTGTATACTGTGGTGGCCTATTGTCCGTTAAGTTTCCGTTGCGAGAATGCTCGGACTTTCCATGCACATGACTCGTTCACGCACTTCACACATAATCTCTGCTAGTTGGACCACTCAATTATATAACTTTTGTTGTTGTCCATAGAGTACACTATTAATGCTTGCCTTACCGCCTCTTTATTAGGGAAAATCAACATTTTGCTAAAATTCATTACCCGCACCCAACTTGATGAAAATGGTATCTCAACATTTGAAGGAACCACTATATTATCCCATATGTTTGCATGAAATGACGGGCTATGAGCTTCGTAGGAAGGGACTATATCCGTAACATGTTGTACACCTATATGATCACCTATATCATCATGAAACTCCATAGCATCATCATCATGATCATCCACAACATCATTATGAACATTGTTAGCATTTTCATAGTGATCAACATACTCGTGGAAGTCATCTCTTTCAATAATCTCTTCATACTCATCTCTACCATGATAAACATCGCCTTCGTCTTCCCTCCCCCCCCCCCCCCGCCAGAGATTGAATACATTCTTGTTGATAACTAAATCCGCAAACCTCTATTGGAGTTGGTGTCTTGTGACATGGTAGTGTATAACCTCCAACTATGGTGCACAAGGTAAGAGTCGAATGACCATCCTCATGTAATGATGGTAATTCTTCCCCTCCACCACCTTCCAAAGTTGTTTGTTGCACATCTTCACTGCCAACTTCTGTACGAGGCTCCACACTTATATAAAACTCAGCAGCTTTTAACTGGGGCGTAGAGTTTATCCTGTCAAACATAATCTTAACGTGCTTATTTCCTTTTATTTCAATAGGTGTGAAGACAATGCGGTCACTGAAAACTGCATGAGGAGCATGATATATAATTTTTATGTCATGAAACCGAGAGTCCAAATCCAACTCTTTCATAATTTTCTTTTCCAACTTCTTCAAATTGATCTCCCATCGTTTTTTTAGCTGAATAATCTCTAACTTTTTACCAGACTCTTCATGCGTCACTCCATGAGTCACATCACTACAGGGCTTCCCACCATAATATAGATATAAATCAATTGAACTCATTACAAGCCTATTCAAAGTCAAATAAGTTTAATAAAAGTTATGACAAATATAACACTTTTATCCGATATGAAATATAAAATACTGTCTCAAAGGAAATATAAAGATAACATTGTATAGTCCACTAAAAAATTATAAACAATTGAAATTTTATTATTTCCAAGCAAATATAAAATATAATACTGTATGGTTAACCAACTAAAAATAACATTGTATGGTCCACCAAATATAACATTGGAGATAATATTTTTGAAATTTCCTAGCAAATTTTTATTAAAGATAGCATTGTATGATTAATCAAGCAAATATAAAACATTGTCTCCAAGTAAATATAAATATTTGAATTTTTAAATTCAAGCAATTTTTATATGGTCACTAACCTTTAAAAATTAAAACTCGTTAAACCTTACAAATAACAACACATTGCAAATAATAACAACATGTTACCCATACACATTACAAATAACAACCCATTACAAAGAAAACCCCATTACATATTGCAAAGAACAAATAACAACCAATTACAAATACAAAAAAAATAAAAATAAAAAGGGATAATTACACTTTACCCACCTGTGGTTTGCCTCTAATTCTAAGTGCCTACTCGTGGTTTCAATTTTGACACTTTGCCCACCTGTGATTCTCACCGTTACTGTGCCGTAACCCACCTCTCTACTTTCCGTTACTCTAACAAAGAAAATGTAAAAAACAAAACACGAAACGAATCAAAACACTCTCAAATCTTGAACATGAAGAACATACCCAAAAATCTGAAAATTACAGGAAGTTGAACCCATAAACAATATCCAACACTGGCCCAAACCACAACAACAAAACTCAAATCTTACATCAAAACTTAAATCCAAAAAATTAAAAAAAAAAAATCCCAGCCAAACCCATAACAAAACCCAAATCTTACAACAAAACTCAAATCCAAAAAAATCATAGCAAACCAATCACCACATCAGAAGCCACAACCACCCCCCACTGCAAATCGGTCCATATCAAAAGTGACTCCGGCCGATTCGGTTGATTCAAACCCAGATTTAAAAGCTTTCGCACCAAGATCTTCCTAGATTTGTTTCAAGTTGGCTTAAGTTCAAACCCAGATCTCGATTTTTAACCCAGATTTGGTTTGTGTATCTGATCGGAGCATCGACAAACCACCGCCGAAAACCAGATGAAAACCCAGATGAAAACCACCGCGAAAACTGAAAACCACCATCGAAAACCAGTTGAAAACCCAGCTGAAAACCACCGCCGTATATACCGTAAAAACGAACTCAGGAGATCTTGCTCGATGCCAGTCAAAGGAAAATTGTCCCACAATGATTCAGTGGTACCTAACGATTTGATGAACACCCCTGAGAGAGAGTGGGTCGGGTTGTAGAGAGAAGGGAAATCTGAGAAAGAAATTATGGGACAAGAGAAAAGAGTAAAGTATGAGGGAAAGAAAAATGACTTTGGCTTTGTCTTTGAGTCACAATGATTCAGTGGTACACACCAAATTGAAGGGAAAATGCCGCATGTTTTTTCATATCTATTCAGATTTTTCCATTGATTTTAGGCTTAGTCAACTTTAGAAAATTAATTATCAGTTCTGTTTTCATTAATTCCTTTCAAATGTAATTTACACATTCCAATTATTGTATGCCCCGCATTTCATGCAGATTTTGGATTGAACAAATGATGAAAGTTATATATATTGTTCACGTCGTGATTGGTGGGATGTATATCTTTGAAATTTGGTTTGGTACCTAACAATTCGACTGATGAGCACCAGAGAGTGGGTCGGGTTGTAGAGAGAAGGAAATCTGAAAAAGAAGTTGTGGGACAAGAGAAAAGAGTAAAGTCTGAGGGAAAGAAAAATGACTTTGGCTTTGTCTTTGAGTTTTGGGTATGTTCATGTTCAAGGTTTGAGTGAGAGTGTTTTGATCCGTTTGAGGTTTTGTTTTTTACATTTTCTGTGTTAGAGTAACAGAAAGTAGAGAGGTGGGTTACGGCACAGTAATGGTGAGAATCACAGGTGGGCAAAGTGTCAAAATTGAAACCACGGGTAGGCACTTAGAATTAGAGGCAAACCACAGGTGGGTAAAGTGTAATTATCCCAAATAAAAAATAAAACATTACAATTACAAACTACACATTACTCATAAACACAATAAAAGTGGTATGTGTATATATATCTACCAAATGAAAACTTATATTAACCAGGTCTAACCAAAAAAAAAAAATTAAAAGGTTCAAATATTTACCTACAATTGAAGAAGAAGGAAGCTTTTAATTTTGTAGAATGATAAATGAAAGTTGTTGGCTATGAAGTAAACCAGAAGGGTTTTGGGTGTGGGAGAGAGTTGGGATAGGCACTATCTGTGAGAGTTTGCATCTGTGAGAATACTGAGTGATTTGTGGGTTAAAAACAGAGATAGATGGGGTAGGTGTGAAATTAATTGGAACTTAAGTTTACTATACTTGAGTTCCATTCAAAAAATTTACCTGCTTGGAACTCGAGTTCCACACGGGTAAATTTTACGTCATGGAACTTGAATTTATCAAACTTGAGTTCCATCTGGGTAAAATTTTTTTAACGGGCTGGAACTCGAGTTTGATAAACTTGAGTTCCACATGGTCTTTTTATTATTATTATTATTATTTTTTATTCCACATTAGACTTATATTGGTCGGACCTTGGGTGTCGTAAAGTCGATTTTGGGTTAGAACTCAGGTTTGCCACATTCTAGTTCCGAAAATAGTCTAACTAATTAAATAGGTTCAAACGCAAGCTAGTCACCGTATTTTTTCCTAAAAATGTACTATTTACCAAATTTTGCCAGTAGTATGCTTTTATTGTTTTGGATAAAAGTTGGTGCCTTTTAAAGTGGAGTTGGTCTGATTCTTCGAATGATTAGTTGCTGAAAATTGAAAATTGATCAAATTAGTTGATCATGGTGTTGTGTGAATTGTAGAGCAATGTTGTGTTGTGTGCATAGCACGTGTTTTCTGTGTATGTGCCTCTTTTTATTTGTTCAATTATTTGTTTATTTGTCATTTGTCATTAACATTTGGAAAATGAGTTTTTCACACTCTTTGATTTTATACAATGAAAGGGAAATTATTCTGACATTTAGTATGAATTTTATTATTGATGATTTATGAGACTTAAATGAATGTTGAGTTCTCTTTTAATAGATAATTGTATTGTAATGTATTAAGAAATAACTATATTGTGTCATTTTATTTGTAAATAGTTTGTAAATACTAAATGGACACATATTTGGATTTTCATGATTTTTTTTGGTGTTTATACTTCGCCCCCCTCTCAGCCAAACTCGCAGCTCCGTCTCTATTCCACCAACCATGGAGCAGATTGCGAATCTTTTGGATTGCATTTCATGGAGTGGGGTTGGTTCGGGGTTAATGGATGCAGCTGCTAAAGTTGCTTTACAAGTGGGAAAACCAGTGGGTGGAGTAGAGAATTGTAAGTGGACTATGAAATTTATGGATCCTAATGCCAGGATTTAGAAATTCTTATTGGTTGTACCAAGAGTGTCACGCACTAAGAAAATTTATGAATATTGTGAATTTATGAAATGCTTTGCGATTTTGTTGAATGTGCAATAAGGTTCAGTAGGGAGTTTGGTTTTATTGTTTGACAGGAAAGAAAAGAGAGAGAACAACGTTATGAACTCTTACACTAACTTGGGCGTGGAGTCGTGTATTTGCATTCTTCAAGGATGTGACCTGGTCATCGTCATTATCTGCAAGCACTAGAGTTGAGAAGAGAGGCAAGTGCATGTTGGAAACATACTTTTCCCATTGACTGTGCATAGCCTTTTCTTATGATCTTACACCGTCCATGTAGCAGACTCTGAATCTTTTCGATTGCACTTCATGGAGTGGGTTGGTTCTGGGCTAATGGATGCTGCAACTAAAGATGCTTTACAAGCATGAAAACCAGTGGGTGGATTTAAGATTGGCAAAGAAGCTGGTGAATGGACAGCCTCAAATTTTCATCCGTATCAAGCTTCAGAAACTTACCTTACTTGCAGCTAATACTATCGTTGCTGCTATATCACCAGATTTTGATACTTCTCACTTGCATGAATTGCCTTTTAATAGTGCAGGAGGAATTTTTCTGATAGAACTGATTGTAGTTGCTCTTCCCGTTTGTATTGGTACTCTAGATGAGGTTTTGAAATTAAGATATTAGCATTCATTCAACTGGAACGGATAGGGTCAGAGCTTCATGTTCCCTTCCTTTAGTGAACTATGACTGTGGTACATTGTCCAAAGGAGAGATTGAATCTATGGACGGTTTGCAGCAGTAACTCAGAGGCTTTGGCTTATTTAGCAGAATTTAATTTATCTCCTTCTTAGTGACAACGTAGATGTGAAACTGAACTGCAAAGTATTCTTGGGGCAGTTTCTTCATAATTTTTGCAGTTGACAACCAGATTGATTGTTATTAGATTCGTTTTAAATCCATTTGATTTATGTGCAATAGATGTAATTTCGTGAAGAATGTTGCTCACTAAAAACCATTCCGAGATTTGGAAATGGATACTTTGATATATCTTTGGAGTGTGAACAAATATTTTAAATTCCTGGTTCATGATCTGTACTTCGTCACATTTCAGCTTGGAATCAGTCAACTGAATCTGGTTACAAATCAAGAAATTGTCTTTTACAGTTAATTTTATGATCCAGTAAAAATGAGTCTCACCTATTGCTTTCTTTAATTAGTGAGCAGCCAGAAATTGCCGTTGTTGATTTTCTAATTTACTTGCTGATGTGTATTCATTCCTTGTACCTTAATCTGCTTTTTACTTGGTTATGTTTTGCAGGTACTTTGGAACTATGAAATGGTTAACATTTATTTATTTTTGATATCAAACAAACCATGAACAATATGGTTATAGGATAAAATAGAATGTGGCAATTACATGTCAATTAATCAGGAATGGCCTGTGAGAAGGATGAATATTATACCCATCTCCATGAACAATACTTTGCTAATGAAAAAACTTAAATTGTTATTTTTATGCTTGTTTTTTTTCCCCTCTTAAATAAATGAAGTGATGCTTTGCATTGTCAATAATGGAATAATGCTAAATATGAATTAAGGCTCTCTAAATTAACAAATAGCTAGCGATACTAGTGCCTTGTCATATAGTAAAGAAGGTGATGCTAAGTTTGGAAATTCATGTTTAGTATAGGATGTTGTGTTTGTTGATGATTAGGATTGATTTTATTTTGTTAGCATTTCAATTTGTGGCTCTATGCAGGCTTTGGTATCTGGGAAGCTAGCTCGAGTTGGAGTTGTTACTGAGGGGAGTGCTTCTACAGTTGCTCATGTCCCTATTGATGCAAATGCCTTGTGGTGATCCCTGATAATACTACGATTGGGAATGTATATTTGGAATGTGTTTTTAATGAGCAGAGTTCGGTGACCAATGACTTTCTAATATTCCTGCAATGATCTTCAACGTTTACATTATTGACTAGTGAGGGAAAATATACACCATGGACCATTTGATAGCAGCTAGACAAACTTAGGTATTGATTCAAAGCTGTGTACAAGGATGATTGAAATCATTTTATCAAGTGAAGTTGAATGAATTAATTCTATTATAGCAATTATTATGGTCTACAGTAACGTCAAGAAGAAATACGTTTGCCTGACAAATTTGAGTAGTTAGTTAATTTTACTGTGAATAAGACTCTTAGGGCATCATTGTAGAAGGATATTAACAATGAATACTCCTCATCTTCCTTGGCTTTGCCTTCTAATCTCTAACCTTTGAGCCATTACAGACAAGAAAAAATTTTGAAAATCAACTAAGTTCTTCCTTTTAATCTCTTAACTTTTGAGCCATTGTGAACTAGGAAGACTTGAAATCAACCTGTTGGCGTGCCTAAAATATTTGGATATGCAATAATGTGAATATGTTGTTTATTATTAACTGGTCTCACTCTCCTATTATACATCAAATGCAAATCATTTTAAAGGACAACAATCACAAGACAAAGGACTCAATGCATTGCATGACTAAATGAACATACCAACCAAAATTTCCGTTGTTATTAAGCAACTAGCGAAAGCAAGTAGAATTCTTCAACATTGATAATATTATTATAACCACAAACACATAATAATTCAAAAATAAAACTCGTTATTGTGGCTCTTAATGTCCATCCTTGATCCTCCATCATCCAGAGGCCTAATGTCCACACCAACAAAACTCTTTTTGTCTGTGTGTGTGTGTGTGTGTGTTCATGCTATCGTTTGTGACTATCCTTTGTGATAGTGGGATGAGACATCTGTATATGTATTACAATGCCAAATATCTATCTCAGTTTTTAGATTGATACCCAAGGTAATTGGATTAGAGTTTTTGGGCATCAAATGAGTTAGTGTGACCTAGATTCTTGACTTGGCTATTTCTCTCCCCTTCTATCCAATGTTCGAGCAGCCCTATGCAGCTATATTTCCCCAGAAAAGTTCCCTCAAAAGGCATGCCTTCTGAATTTAAGAGGATGACAATGAACTGGAGTAGTAACACAAGAGAAGGACTAAGCACATCTCTGTTTGTAAGGATAATGACATTTTTGTTTCATACTTTTCAAGACAACAATATTTATCTCCTTCAAAGGGAAGATGTTAACTGCAATTATTTCAGTTAGACAATCAATTGTGAGGCAATAAGTTGTTTAATGAATTTTCGACCCAAATTCACATGAATGATTAAAATTTAAGACTATTTTGTAAAGAGAACAAGGATTGCCAAACTAAATTGAAAACACAACTTCAGTATAAACGCATTTTACATAGAAATTGTGTTTTTGGAAACTTGATTTCATGGTAAAATTTGAATTTTCAATGCTTAAATAAGAGGCTATTCTAGTTGCAAAGGTACTTTAATGAACCAAATGAGAAATAATCAACCGTGGAACAAGCCTCTCAATCTGCCCCAAATCTTTGGTAACATCTATCATTGTTAGCATTTTCTCTATATCTTCCTCAGTACATGTCAAGGCAAGGACCAATACAACTTGATTTGTATTTGGTGAAAGTGTTTTAGTTGAGATCCTAATGTGGATTGGTATGATTGACTGAGGAGGGTGGTAGTGTTTGAATGCTTTGATGAGGTTGGTTTCAAAAGCTGCATACAGTTGTGGTCATTTTGGGTTGTGAATTTCGGTACATGGATCAAATTTTTGCTTTGCTACCATATTTGATGCAGCACAAGGTTCGTAAACTTGTCTAGGGATTTATAAAGAGCATAACAAAACTAGGGCTTCACCACTTAAGGTTGCTTGAAATCACCACCAAGTTAGAGAAAAATTTCAATTCAATATTATCTATTATCAAATTCACCATACCACAATGGCTGTGAAGACTTTAGGGAGCTTACTGTATTCTAAAACCGAGGTGCGTGATTGGATCTCTATAAGGGATAATGAGATATGGAAACTGGAGCAAAACGAAAATGACATTTTACCGGCATTAAGATTGAGTTACAATAAATTGCCATCGTACTTAAAAGAATGTTTTGCTTATTGCTCATTGTATCCAAAGGATTTTAGATATGAAAATAGGGACTTAATTCAGGGTTGGATGGCAAATGGGCTTCTCAAAAAGTCCAACAAAAGTACTGAAGAGTTGGAAGATATTGGAGAACAATATTTAGAAGAGTTGTTATCAAGATCCTTCTTTCAGGAAGTTAGAGGTGAAGGCAATATTGTTTGGACATTTAAAATGCATGATTTGTTACATGATCTTTCGTTATATGTTGCACAAAATGATTATTGCTTAATTGAAGACACTAATAACACCAACAAGTTTGAAAAGGCTAGACACGTTTCAATTTTGGACCGTGAGTGTGGTGTTGATGCAACAATAACTTTTTTACACAAGTTGAGTAACAACATGCAAACTATTAATTTCTCATTTGATGATGGCAGCCAATTTGATTCTATTAATATTAATGAATCTTTGGTGGAAACATGCATCTCAAGGTTTAAGCACCTACGATTGCTAAATTTAAGATATTCAACGTTGGAAACGTTGTCAAGCTCAATTAGTACTTTGAAGCATTTGAGATATCTCAACTTACGTGAAAATAAGAAAATAAAGAAATTGCCTAACTCCATTTGCGATCTACAAAATTTGGAAACTTTGATATTATCTGGGTGTTATGATCTTGAAGAGTTGCCAAGGGATATAAGAAAGATGGTTAGCCTCAGATATTTAGTGATAACCACAAAACAAACGCATTTACCCGCCAACGGAATCGAGTGCATGTCTTCTCTTCGATATTTGTCCTTTGACAGCTGTTATAGACTAGAGTGTTTTAATGAAGGAATCCAACGCCTCACCGCCCTTCGCTGCTTGAGCTTCTGTGATTGTGAAAGCTTGATATCTTTGCTGCAAGGTATGAAACACCTAACCGCATTGGAATATCTGGATATTAAATATTGTGAAAAACTTAATTTAATGGAAAGGGATGACTACCCGACAAGTCTTCAAACACTCTATATTTGGGGATTGCCACAATTAGTGAGTTTGCCCCAAGGGCTTAAAGGATCTGCCGACACTCTACAATTTTTATGTATTGCTAAATGTGAGAACTTGGGGGTATTGCCAGAGTGGCTTCCCGATCTCAGTTCTCTTCGCACGCTTCAGATTGAGGATTGCCGAAAATTATCGTCTCTGCCAGAAGGGATGGATCGCCTCACTGCCCTAAGAGAACTACTTAGTTTGCATTCCTTTTATACAAACAAAAGAACAATTATCAAACTCCTTTGCCAATAACAACCTATCATCCAGTTCTTATAGCATCAATACATACCTAAAGGGTCTGCCATAATGATATCTTTCTGAAATTTCATCTCTTTAGAATGTAAATGCTCCAAAAAAATAGCCTGAACTACTACTGCTATTGGTGAAACCCACAGAATTTTCATGACCCAACAAACTTTTAATTTACCTTCCCAATGACAGGTTAAAACTGCCATAGAAGCTCTGTCATCATTCAGTTGCATCACAATTAAACTTCAAGAGGCCTTTCAGAGGCTTCGTTCACTGCTTGGATTTCATCACTAAAAGCATTCCTTTTCAATGATGCAGAAGCATGCTCTTCAACACTCTCAAGAAGCTTAAAATTCTGCAAATTTCCCCCAAGCTCTTCACCCGTTTGTGTGAACCTGTGTGATTGCGAAATACCATTAGCTGATCTCATTGAGAATTCTCCTTTATTACTTAAGATGCATACCAGTTTATTAGGCCTACTTCTTAGTAGCAATGGGGATTTAATAATGTCATTAAATGGCTCTCCATCAAATTAGCATTTTTAACTTTTCTAAATTCCATCCATGGCCATTTGTTTGAAAATCAAGTAAATTTTGTTTGTTGTCATGCCTAAAACGTTTGGATATGCTTGGAAATGCAATAATGTGAATCTGTTTATCTATAACATATGATTGGATGAAATCAAGTGAGTAAATAATTAGTGATGGAACGAACCTCTCAATCCGCCTGAGTTGTTTGGTGACATCCACCATAGTTGGCCTTCTTTGTGGATCTTCCTCTGTACATGCCAAGCCAAGGTCCACCACAGCTTGTAATTGATGCTCTAAACTAGCACCTCCTTCCCCATCTTCAGCCAAGATTGCAGGATCCACAATCTCGCTTATGCAACTACCTTGGGCACGGTTACGTATGTATGCTTCTAAAGTAGAATCTTTATCAATTGTAAATCGGGTTATATTAAGAGAATCCTCTCCAGTTAAAAGTTCTAGAAGAAACCGACCAAAATCATATACATCAGCTTTCTCAGTTACCTTGCCTGTTGCTTTAAACTCGGGGGCGCAGAAACCTAAATATCGAATGCCAACAAAACCTTCCACGTCAGCTTCACCTTCGGGAATTGATACAGAATAATAAAAGCTGGACAATTTGGGAACATCATTTTCATCTAATAAGATATTGTGCATGAAGATACCCATGTAGATGACAGGTCTTGGGAAGGCAGTATGGAGATAAGAAAGAGCATGAGCAATCTGCCTTGCAATCTTTAACCTTCTCTCCCACACCATCGACTGATGTTGTCGTTCAGTAACAGGGGAGACAAAAATTCGATCAGAAAGGAAACCATTGGCGGCAAATTCAAACACTGAAAAGGGAGATGGAGTGTGGAGACAACAGCCTATGGGCTTTAATACATTGCTGTGACCGCTCATTTGTGCAGAAATCACTAAATCATTGATGGCCCAAGCAAAAGAATGCTTAATGAGAACAATTCGTCCTTCAAGAGAACCCTTGTACCAACAAACTCCCAGATGTTGAGCAGGATAATTGTTGGTTGCTTGGCGGAGTTGTTGAGGGGAGAAGGTACGGATGGGAATAGGCTTGGCATTGTGAACAAAAGAACCCTTAATGTGAACAAAAGAACCCTTAATGAGAACAATTCGTCCTTCAAGAGAAACCTCGTACCGAATAGAGAACCCCGTTACCAGCTGTTCAGAAGAAAAGTTGTTGGTTGCTTGGCGGAGCTGTTGAGGGGAGAAGGTACGGATGGGAATAGGCTTGGCATTGCAAGAGGCAATTAGCTTCTCAAGTAACTTGCTTCCATTCTCATAAAACGCTCTCTCTGTTTCCTCTATTCTTTTAAAAAAGAAATGATGAAATGGCATGAACCAACTCCAGCGCATAATAGCTTGAATGTGGAACGTCCTTCCTTGCTCTCTTTTGTTTCTGCTCTAAATCTAATACTACTACTCTGCTACTGCTAGCGAGGGAGGCTCAGCTCAATGACAATGAGGGCATTTTTATTGTAAATTCATTTCATTTGAGGAGGGAGGTTTCATCGAAAGTAAAGTAAAAGTAAAGTGGAGCTTTCCTCCTCTTTAGCTTTTTTTCGGAATTTCAAAAAGGAAAGTAGAGGTTTTGCTTTTCACATTAGCCGATCAAGGCCCATACCGTGTGTTGACTTGGGTGGGCAACACCGCTTCACATTAGTCGTTGATTTTTTTTTTTTTTTTTTTTTTTGAGAAAGATTAGTCTGATTTTGTCATCCACATTCCACGCATCTCCCTCCTTTTTTATTATTTATTTTATATTTTATAAAGTGCAAGTGCAGCTGAATTCCTCCATTTTTTTTTATTTATTTATAAAATTTCAAACGGAAAGTGCAGCTTTTGCTTTTCGGGAAAATTATTAATCCAGAGTATCATAAATGTATATTCTCTTCTCTTATATAAATTATGAGTCCTACCATAAATTTAATTAGTAGAACTCATAGTTATATGAGAAGAGAGAGTACGCATTTATGGTACTCTGGGAGTACCCAATAATTATCTCCTTTTGGCAACTTTTATGTTTGGATTTACAATTTTAACTAAATAAATATAAACACAATTTAGTTACAAAATTAATTGTAGTCTTATACTATAATTTTACCCAATATCTTTTTATTGGATGTGAATTTTGACAAATTCACAACTGGATTACATCTTCTTCTTATATATTTTATACTTGCAAATTTTCTAGAAAATTAAAGATTAATAGTTATGTCATTAGTAAATTATTTAAATTGCAACTTTTTATAGTTTAAAATTATGCATAAAATATAAACTTATAGATCACTAGTAAATAATATTCTATTGATACAAAATTTGACATGTTTATTAAGAACGTAAAGAACATGCAATTTAATGGTTAGATTTTCAAAATTTGTAGTAATATTTATTTTATTGAGTAAGATTGTAACCTAAAGGTGTGTTTGTTTAAAGGTGAAATAGAGTGGATGGAAGACTTTAGAGAGAAAATGGGAAGAAAATTTTTTTTGGAGTGTGTTTGGTTGGGTAAGAAGGATGGAAAATAAATGGTGGGACCTATATGTTTTCTTCCTATGCCTACTAAAATGTTTTCTCTCCAAAATGGAGAGAAAACTGAGTGAAAATACATTTTTTTTATTGACAAAAATGCCCATATGCATGTGCACATGGGTTCTTCAAGTTACCTTTATTTTATTTCTTTTCTACTCCTTTGGGTAGTAACATTGCCTTGTTGCTTTTTTTTTTTTTTTTTAACTATACATGGTTTTTTTTTTTACATGAATTTTTTTTTAATAAATTTGGGTGATTGCTCTTTTTTTATGGTTATTTGTCACTTTTTTGTTTTAATTAATCATCATTCTTTAACAAGAGTATATAAGTAAATTTAGTTAAACTCATTTTTTCCATCCCTCCACTTTTCTACTCCCAATCAAACAAAATGGAGAGAAAATAAAATTTTTTCTATCCTCTCACTTTTCTATCCTCCTATCATTTTTTATCCTCCCACTTTTCCACCTCTCCATCCAAATGGACCTTAAAGCTACAACCAGTTTTGTAGCTAAATTTTGTCCAATAAATATATATTAGATATTCGATCTACTCTAAGAGCCAACATATTTATTTTCACCAAGTTTTATCTCTTTAAGAGCATCTTTAATAGGCTAGCCAAAGTCATTTTTTGGAATGCACACCAAAAAAATCGGCTCTAACAGTCTCTTTAAAATACAAACTTTTCCAAAAAAAAATTTAGAGTTGCTACATAAGCTCTCTTGAAGAAGAGAGTATTGTAGCAATTACTATAGCAACTCTAAACATTTTTCTCACTTAAAATAATTTACACTCGAATAAATCTGAATAACAAAATTTAGCACAGTAAATTAAAAATTTTAGCATTTATTTCAACCTCAACGGCTACAAAGACACCAAAACACAATCAGAACAAAATGCAAAATGCAATCGAATCACAGAACACAATGTTTCTCATAAAAATAATGAAATTAGAACAAATATTAAAAAAAAAAAAATCTAACCCATCTAGGCTACCTGAGATTGGCGAGAGGACGAGGACAAGTGGTGGAGGCGAAGCAGGCTATGGAGGACGAAGACTATTTCTCTCTCCCTTGGTGAAGCACAGTGGTGATTACCCCTCTGTGTGATGAGAAGATGAATGACATGTTTTAATGTTTTTCACATATGTTTGGCAAAATTATTTTTGTCAACTTATTTTACCATTCAGTTTCTTTTTGCTACTATTCATAGGCTCCACTGCATTTTTTGGTACTTGTAAGGACACAATTTGGAACGACTCATAATAATGTTGGATTCGCGCGTAAAAAAGCCCAAACAATATCATTTATAGAGCGTAGGTTTGAAAGGCTAGGCCTTGGTCACTAGGCGGTGGTTTTTCATGGTGTTCGTACATAATTAAATCGTGTTCACTCCAGGAGTCGTTCTCCTGGGGGCGGGCTGGGAGGCTCTGGTTTTTGGCCATTTTTCCCAGCCCCTCTTTGGCGGATTGCTTACTTTTCCTTTTATACTAGCCTATATCCCTTATCTAATGTCCACGTGTGAGTTTGATTTTTCAGGACTGATACTTGTCCCATCAGCCCATACCCAGAGTGGTTGGGGGTGGTTGTAAAAGCTGAAGAGTATGACTATGTCAGGTACAGAGTATTGAATGGCAATAAGGGCAGCTTTCCCTTTGTCCTTGGTCGTTATACTACCCAGCGTACCCTTCTCGATTGACCTAGATATTTTAGATTTTTTCCCAAACTGTTCCTATACCGTTTTTGCCCTTCCTTCCAGGGAGACCTCGAATATGCCGAGGACAGAATCATTCTCGGCTGTGTCTCAAAACTTATTTGGGCTTTTATTACCTATCCTCGGCCACAACCTTCCTCGGCCCGGGCCTTGGGCCCTAATGTAAAAATGGGCCAGGGCCACAAATTATTTGACCCCACAGTACTATTTATGTGTCTTACTGTACTATTTCAGCTAATTTTTAGTCCAAGAGAAAGAGAGAGATAACTAGAGATAGAGGTAGACGAAGAGGTAAAAAATTAAAAGCAAAAAAGAAGATAAAGAGGAGAAGTGGGGATACATGTGAGGAGGAAAATAAGAGAAAAAAATAAAAGAAAAGAAGAAATGTATGAGAGATAAGGAAAAATAACAATTGAGAAATGCTACTACAATATTTTCAAAAATCTTAAATAGTGAGTTGTTACTGGCTACTACGGTTAAGAAAAAAATAATTTTTGTAATGATTTCAAATTAGAATTAAGAACAACTTACCATATAGATTTTGCTATAAAAGTATCGTAAAAATATTGTGAACATAATACTTCTCATTAAAATTAGATGATCTTACAACTCACAATATCATTGCCACAAGTGCTCCACGAGATTTGTTAAAAAATACCACCAAAAAATTTAAATATTAAAGAAAGAATGAAGAAAAAATATTTAAAAGGAATAGAGAAAATATAAAAATTTTGTTGGAAAGTATATTTAAAAAAAATAGATAGGCAAAATTTTATGTCTTTCATAATGAATGCGTCATTACATTCAGTATGAATGCTACATTTTTTATTATTATTATTTTTTTGTGAGAAAGAAATGCTACGCAAATAGTTCCATAGAATTGGGAACTATTTGTAGACATGAACATTTTTTGTTTTTTTTCCCAGTTTTACACAGGTTCATGTACTTACCAACTTACCCTTAAAAAAATAGTTGCGGCTATCCTAAATTTTTTTAAGCCCAATAAAATTAAACATTGGTCCATAATTTGGTCCCTTAACAATATATCAGGGGGCATCCAAACAAAAAGAAGAAGCCCAATTTTTTTTTTTTTTTTATCGAACCAAAATCTAGAAAATAATTATAATTATAATAACAACAAGCCCAATAAATTAAAATCTCCAATAGATTTTAGATCTTAAATTAAAAATAAATGAGTAAATAAATAAAACCCCCAGATCTGTCCTCCCTCCTCATTTTTTTTTTTTTTTTTTTTTTTTTTTTTTTGAGATAAAGATAGAATCCTCATTCAGATTTTTAAATCAACAAAAACCGATTGAGTTCAATCTCTACTTATACCAAAAACCGATTGGTGTCCTGATATAATGATAAAAAAAGTAAAAATCACATAAACCGGTTGAAACTTTATAAATAATAATAATAATAATAAAAAATTGCTATAAACCAAATACCCAATAATTTTTTTAAAAAAAAAAAATCAATAAAATTTTAAACCAAAAACTCATAACTTAAAAGGGAAACAATTTGTGGGTTCCAGTTAGCTTAACTAGTAAAGTCTCTCATAGTTGAATAAGAGATTTAGGATAATTATTGGGTACTCTCGAAGTACTATAAATGCGTACTCCCTCACCTCACATAACTGTGGATCCCACTAATTAAATTTATGGTGGAACCCACAAATCATTTGAGAGGAGGGAGTACGCATTTATGATACCCGGAGTATTTAATAATTTTCCGCCAAAAGGACTCAAAAGTCAAAACACAAATACCAATTTTTATTTTACTGTTGTAAGCACGCAGCCCATGTTCTGGGAAATTATTGTATATTCTCGGAGTACTATAAATGTGTACTCCCTTCTCTCACATGAATGGTGAGTCTCACTAATGAAATTTATGGTAGGACCCACCATTTATGTGAGATGGGAGACTGCGCATTTATGGTACTCCGGGAGTACCTAATAGTTTTCCTCATGTTCCTGCCAAAATAATAATTGTTAATGACTTAGTTCTTAGAAATCTCTCCCAAAAAAAAAAAAAAAAACTTAAGAAAAAGCTAAAACAATTACAAATTTTACTATAAAACTCATGAACTAATACCAAAATGATTGTAAATAGTAACATTTCAAAAAATTAATAAATGAGAATTTGAATCACTCACTAGAGGTATTTCAAATTTTTTACGTTAGCTTACAATTACAATTAAACCTTTTCCTCGACCCCACTTGTGAACGTAGTTCTAAGGTCAATCCACATAAATTTTGTGCTTCACATGTATTTGTTTTCCTTTTTTTTTTTTAATTTTGCATAAATCCATTATATTTAGAGTGTGTTAGGGACATATCACCTTTTTATTTTATTTATAGTGTTTATCAAAAGATATGGTATTTGGTAATTTTTATGTTAAATTTGTTACAAAAAGCTAAAAGATGGATTATTTTCAAAAAATGTTGAGGCAAAAAAAAAAAAAAAAACCAAAAGTTTGACAACAATACTTTTTTCTTTCTATATTTTGGTCATATTTATAATTTGGTCTTTAAGTTTTTATAACTTTATTTTGATCTCTATATTTTTAAACTTGTTGTCCTTTTGGTCCCTATTATCATCTCATTTACAAAGAATGTCTAAGTAGTAAATGGACTTATTTACAAAAAATGCCTAAGTAATAAATGGAATGCACTACTAGTTTGAAATTACTTTTATTGTATTTTATTTTATTTTTTATGAGTGAGATGATGTCGGGATCAAAATATCAGTAAGTTTAAAAATATAAGAAAAAAAAAGTGAAGTTGTAAAAAATTGAGGACCAAATTAAAAACATGACCAAAATAGAGGACCCATAAAATAAATAAATAAAAGCAAATACTAAAGCAACCGGTGGGGCCTTCCAAAGTCAACACACGGTATGAATTGGCTTTGAAAGGCTAATTTGAGGGTAATTATTGGGTACTTTCGGAGTACCATAAATGCATATTCTCTCTTCTCACATATCTGTGGGTCTCACTAATTAAATTTATGGTGGGACCCACAATTCATGTAAAAGGGGGAGTACACATAGAATTCGACATTTGTCGAATTCCACTTGTAACGCAATTTTGTTAAAATGAATTTCAAAACAGAGACATTTTGCTACATAATTTGTAAATTAGGGGCAAATGTCCATTTTCCCCAATTAATTTTGACCTAATTTTTCTATTAGCGGTCCATAACCATATTTAAATTTTGAAACTAAATCTTAGTTGTTGTTTGAAAGCCCACTGGGAACTAGATATGTTTATGAGCACCTTTGCCTAACAATAATTGTGTTGACGCTTTTGTACCTTATTATGTAAACTTCTATTCTTATTCTCTTATGACCTGTTTGGATGGAGGGGGGAAGGAGGAGAAGTGGAGGGGAGTAGAGTAGTGTTGGCTAAAAATAAGCAAATTTTGTACTAAATCTACTCTACTCTACTCCCCCTCCCTCTCCCTCCTTCTCAATCCAAACAGACCATTAAAGTAAAGAGAGATTTTTTTCATTTTCTTAACGTAATGTTTGGTTAGGCTCAAGCTAATTGGATCCTAGTTGAGAAAACTGAAGAATGCATTGAGGCTATTTTACGTAGTGCTTGTAGTGGATTTAGTTTATGAAATAAACCTTGTTTTTGTTTGTTTATTTAGCAAATGAGCCAAGCTCAAATCAAGGTTAGAATCGACTACTAAACAACCAAAATTCAAACACAATAATGATCTTGTGAATAAGCTCATAAGCATAGACTTTTACATCAAGCCAAAAGAATCTTCTTTACTTTCTTTTCCCCCCCTTTCTCAAAAAAAAAAAAAAAAAAAAAAAAATCTTTTCCCCCCAAAATTATTATTATTTACAGTTTTATTGTATCATTCCTTGCCTCTATTAGCCAAATCAGCTGAGATGCTGGCTGTGATACGTGGACCAATAATCCCAAATGGGTGGAGACTTATCTAGTCATGATGTGGTTGTGTGATTCTTGTCTTTAATCTACCGACTTGTTAGGTTTCAGATAACATTCGTCCTTGATGGCGAATTGTAGTATACTGTGATTTATCCAAAATAATGATAATAATAATAATAATAATTGTATAATGTCAAATTTTATAAATGGACGTTGATTTTCTGCTTTTCGCTGTGTGTTTCTAAAACATTCAAGAAGACATTTGGGCCTAATTGGAATAACCTTGAATTTCCTAGGACAAAAAGCCCATATCCAGGCTGTTTGTGAGGGCTTTAGATTTTAAAAAACACAGCAGGCCTTCCTAAAGCCCAGTCGCCCAGAAATTCAAGAATTTGGTCCTTCTAATGAAAAAAAATAGGGTCTTAGATCACCCTTTCACCCACAGAAGGTGATCACTGTGGCATTTTTATTTTATTTTATTAAAATAAAATATTGAAATCCAATATTTTTGACATGGCCAAGCAACATGTAAATAGTATCCATATGAAAACCAATAATGTTTTTCACAAAAAAGATAAAGAAGAAATCCATTGCTTATTTTTTTCCTTTTTTTTTTTTTTTTAAATTTTTATTTTTATCCGTTCCTTATTCCATTTTTAGATTGGACAAACAAGATTAAAAGAACCCAGCCAGTTGGTTTAAACCAAAGGCCGATCACATTATTTTATTGATTTAAATCAGCAAATTGTCAAGAGTCTTATAACTCAAACTAATTAGCAACTCATGATGCTTCAACAGAAACAACCAACATTAAATCCTCCACCCCCAATTCTTGAATTATTTAAAAAAAAAAAAAAATCAGGCAGCCTACTAGCATAAACTTTTTAAGGTTTTTGATGCTTTACTCGAGTAATGATTTCTGTTTGCCACATCCAAACCCTTTCCAAAATCTTTTTTTTTTTTTCTCCTTTGAAGGTTGTTAGTAATTTACTTGACTGTTATTAGATGATGCTCAAAAACTATGAATGGGATCTTTCATTCACATTTTTTCCCCATCAAGAACATATTATAAAACTTTTGGACTCTCAAATTTGGAGCATCTTATTTTCAATTCATAGGGTTCAACAAGCAATTGATATTTCATGATCAAGAGCGTAGTACTATTTTTAGTATTGATTCTTATATATCGTATTAACAATTGAAAGATGATTGTGAGAAGAAATCTCTATTTGATAAGACTTCTTCCCATACCTAAGAATTTCATTGGACCCAGAAATGATACATTGTAAGACTCTTTTGGCTTTTCCAATATCAATAGGTTGTGTTTCGCTCTTGTATCTTCCAAAAGGAAAAAAGATCTCTAAGGGCCGTTTCTTGGATCCAAAAGAGAGTACTTGGGCTCTATTTGACTAGACTTCTTCCTATACCTATAAAACATTGTTTAAAGATTATGTTTTAACTTTTAAATCTTACAGATATCATATAAATGTTCTCCCAGATGTTAGCAGGTACACTGAAAATTTCAGACGAGTTAAATGTGCACTCCACCTTGAATCTTAGATGTTATGTACTCTTTTGACAAAAAGGATAGTGAATGCACAGACAATGCTTCAATCTCAAATTTCACCCCTCTTTGCAGCATCAACTCTAGTTCCAACCTTTCATGATAAGGTAAAACTTCAGAATCTGTGTAGTCCAGGCAAACAAGGATAACAGAAGAATGGCAGGTTATTTTACAGAATTTTACCTCCATCTTGGGACTTCTCTTTGCAGGTAGCATCTATTTAGCATAGCTTCAGCTTTCTTCTTGTCTGGCAGGAATATCAAGAACCTTGGCAGAAGACTACAAACATAAGAAAGCCAATCTGAAACGCTCCAAGTATCATCTCTCACCTTCTGCTGTCAGAGGAAGGAAACATTGCTGTGGAAGACAGTATTTCTCAGAATCCGAAGGAGAAACTCCAAGCCAGCATACCTCTGGGCAACACAGTTGCTTTGCATCATAGGCCATTTGCTAACAAAATAGAAGTGTAAGAGAAAAAAAAATACTTGTCAACTTTTCAAAAAAATTGGAAATTTACATGGTTCTTAGAGTTTCATATACACGGTCCTAGACTCCTAGTGCCAGTATATATGTTGTTTAGCTTGTTCAAGTGGATGATAAATAAACAACAATATCATTAACAATTTAATAAGCCTAACCATTGAACCAAACCGATATGTGGTCAGAATGTCAAAGCCATATGGATCACAATCGACCAAACAATAGGTAGGTAGACACAACTTTTCAATGAGCAGCCGCAAAAACCTATTGGTACAAATGCATATATTCACAGAAATCCCAAATAGACACATGAAAACAAAATGATAAGTGACATATATGGCAATATGATGAAAAACATTGTAAAATAAAAGTGAAAGTTTTCACCTTCTGGTGGGGATATCTGGATAGCCTCTTCCCTGTGAAAAAAATGGTCAAAAAGGATTTTGAAATGAGCCTAATGACTTAAGGAAGAGCTTACAGTGATGACAATGCAATGGTTTGCATTGCAGAACTGGTCATTAGCTAATCACTCAAATACTGCATATCATTAATAATTTAGTGAAAATTAAGGAAGAATGTTAGAACTTAGAATTTGTGCTTCCTATAAGTATAACCAGTATAATTGCTAACCTGATTCCTTCTCCACAACTAGAATGTAGTCAGCAACACTAATAATGTCTACATGCAAGAATTAGGAAAATTTAAATTATCTACTATACAATAAAAAATCCTTGCACCTAATGCATAGGAAAAAAATAGATAAATCTTATTGCCAATGCCTGCATCAATTATAAACATAGATTGGTCTCAATTGTCCTGCATATTATCTTAGTAATTGGAACAGTGATGGGGTAGGCCTGCAATAAAACCGGTTCAGACATATTTTAATTGGAGACAATTAAATAACCATACCAGCTCCTGTTCTTACCATGTTAGGACGATTTATGCAATCAAACTTCCTTCCACCTTCTAAGAATCTTATCCAGCCCATCACCAACCTGTAACAGAAATATTGGGATCAACAAACTTTAACAGTTAAGCACATTGGATACTACAGCAAAATCAACACAGCATATTATGGGTCAAAGGGTCAGCTATGTAGTTGAGAAAACTCAAGAATGAAAAAACAGTGTGAAGAACTATTTAAGTGTTAAAGTACTATCGCTCATCCAGAGCCAAACCCCCCCCCCCCCCCCTCTCTAAAGGACCATTTAATCCCCTTCACAAAAGAGGGTTTATTATTATTATTATATATATTTTTTACTTGAAGAAAGGTCTGCCTTGTTGGAGTCCAATGGTACACAAACTGAGGGTAGATCTGAAAATTTTATGATCACTGGAAATAATTAGTTTGGCATATAGAAATTATTAGCTATGCCTAATGAATGCCATATATCCAAAAATTTATAAACTACTCATGTTGATAATCATTCAGTTAAACGTATATTACATGTCAGTTGCTATAAAAATCCTATGACATGAGTGGCTATAATAATCCAATGACGTGGAAAGATATGATATATTCACCCAGTAACACATATATGCTATTGGCAAACAACACTTTTGAAAACGATCTTAGAAAGAGAATTCAGACAGAAAAAAATTATGATTGTCTACTTATCTTAAAAGGACTGAGTGTGATCCCAAGTACCTACCCATTGCCTACAGAAACCTGCCAAAGGAGACAAGATATAAATGTCCCAATAAGTGTAAGTTCCTTGTAACTGACAACAAAGTGACAGAGGTTTTACAAAAATTTGAGGCTAGTGCAGCCATGCACTTGGAAATTTTTTAAGCCTTCACCCAATTTGTTCGGTTTAAACCACAAAGGCTTTATACACTCCAGCAGAACCAAAAAACGAATTAGCAATATTCAGGTGAAAAAGAAAGCATAAGGAAAACACCTACCACATTTAGATTGTGGCGACTGCATTGCATAAGGATGCATATGTCATTGATTGCCCGGTCTACAACTGACTGTTCTGGATTGCAGAATAAGCAGAAGATATCTAAGAAAGCAACGTCATTCAAGCAGACAAGGACTGAAATCTATGGAAGAAAATTTAATACTATCTAATTTTAAGTTCAGATTTCTCCAAAATATCTAAGTGCTGACTTATGCCCTTTAAAATAACTGACAATTTTGACAAATGGAGACCTAAGCACAATCAAAGATATCAAATTATCACTCATAAAGTTCTCCCCATGACGATGCCTGTGACTTTCTTTAACATAAAGTGATTGCACAAAGTATATATATATATATATATATTTTTTTTTTTTTTTGATTAGTCATTGCACAAAGTATATATTAAGGGCAGATACTCAAATTTGTTCCACTGAACATGCATTTTTCAGATTCCTATCACAGTAATAGGGAAACTTGAATATAAATCTCACAAAACGCAAGACTACAAGACCAAAAATTTTAAGTTATAAAAAGAAATATCATTTGAAATTTGGACTGAAGCTTAATTCAGATTTACCTGAAAATACAGATGGATGCATGTAATATATATCTCTCTTGGACCCATGCCGATTTTCTTGCAGAAGTTGCTGAACAATCAATAGCACTCTTAGCAAGACATCTGAAATAGAATTCAATAACTCATCAATAGTTGGATAGTATTCCATACAATTGAGGACTCATTGTAAGGTTCTCACAAGTGGTTAAGGTCAAAACCCACTCACCGAACCTATGCACATGGTTTTCCCTTTGAAGTGTGAGAATTTCCTTCCCATTTGGCAAAACAGAGCTGCAACAGCTGCATACAACAATAAAAATTAAACCTTATTTCCAAAATGTTACTATTGCATACAACAATAGTGACATTTTCAACTACATCCCAATCATGCTTGATGAATTTAACGACAAATGCTAGTTACCTCGTCTTAAATTTTCCTTATCTATGAAATCCACCTAAAATACTGTGTCCCTTTTTATTCAAAGGTCTGGCTTGCATCCAATGCACTGGATGCACCGCATACAATAGACGGACACATGGCATGTCTACCTTGTGTTCACAGGCCAAATCTTGTGAAGCAGAGTCACAAACTAGATGTGCGACATATAAAAAGATGTGGCGTGTTTATCTAGTGGCTAATGTGCAAAGACACTAGATGCGGGCCAAACCAAATCTCAAGCAATAGACAAACAATAGATGCACCACATATAAAGAGACGGACATGTGGCGCATCCATCTCACATCCATTGCACAAAGGCATTGGATGCAAGCCAAATCCTATGCTTTCAATGAAAACTAGAATATAAAGAGATGGACACGTGACACGTCCATCGATCTCACATCAAAATGTGCGAAGGCATTGGACCCTAGCCAAATCCGGTTCATTTGATGAACACCACGTGGCGCGTCCATCTTGTGTCCAATGCCGTAATCACAACTTCCTTGTGATTAGCCTACTATTAAAATTCATTAATTTTGATAGCAACAAAACACAAATAATAATAATAATCACTATTTTTCCATAGAACAATAACCAAATTCTCATCTAAACCTACAAATTCCTTCGCACATATCTCATTTCAACCAAATAATTAGAAATTCTACAAAACAGTGGTGTTTTTTCTTTGAATCAATTTTCGAAAACCTAAATACGATCATCAATCACTAATAATAATAATAATAACAATAATTACTATTTTGCTATAGTGTAATAACCAAATTCTCACCTAAACCTACAATTCCTTCATGCATATTTTCTGCTAAAAAAATTAAGGAACAAGAATTTTTTTTTTTTACAAAAAATCGCAATTAGGAGCTAAAAATGTGTGAATTTTTCAAAAACTAGGAAGATACTCTACAAAACGGTGCCGTTTTTGAACTTCAAATCAAAATTTGGAAACCTAAATACGATCATCAATCACTAATAATAATAATAATAATAATAACTCTTTTGCTATAGTGTAATAACCAAATTCTCATCTAAACCTACACTTCCTTCACGCGTATTTCCGTTTAAAAAAAAATTAAGGAACAAGAATTTTTTACAAAAATTCGCAATTAGGAGCTAAAAATGTGTGAATTTTTCAAAAACTAGGAAGATATTCTACAAAACGGTGCCGTTTTTGAACTTCAAATCAAATTTTCAAAACCTAAATACGATCATCCGTGCAATTGAAAGAGAAGAAACCGAACCAGTTTGCGTGAGGATTCGTGCAGTGAACTCTGAACCGATCGATGAGAACGATCGATGACCGTCCGATGCTCAGATCTCGTACTATAGCTCGAGTGAACTCTGAAAATTAAAAGAAACCATAAATTATAAGAATTTGAATTGTTGATTACAGTGTGATTGAAGAATGTGAATGTATTTCAATGCGTTTTTTTTTTTTTAATTGAAATTGAATTTTCTGACTTCTGATTTTTCGTAACAAATCGCAGCGCTGTGAGCTCCCACGGTTTCCCTCCATTTTTGCTTTCTGTGACTGTGAGTACGATTTTTTCAAATTTTAGATTTTCATTTTCTGGATATTTATACGTAGATTCCAACCCGGAATCATGCTGTAAAAAAGTCGGGTCGACCCGGTTTAAAGCTTGGTTACTTATTTTGTTACTATTATCCTATAGCCCAAAAAGTTTTTTTTTTTTTTTTTTTTTTTTTTCTTCTTATAAGTTCAAATATTGCGATTGGTGAGAAACAAAAAATGAAATAAATTTTGTTTTAATCACAATAAATCATGTCAATAATTATGAAAAATAATGTCTCTAACATTACTCCTCTTTTTTTTTGATAATCAACATTACTCATTTATTATTGATTTACAACACAAATTAATTATATATCTTATTTTGTAAAGTATATAAATGAAAATTTATTTCATTATTTTCTTTATTTTTTTTTTTTTTTTTTGAGGATTCAATTAAATGAAAATAAAATTAAAGAACTGAAATGAATTTTAATCAAACTTAATAATTAAACTACATTGTTTTGTGATTATAGCAACAACTTTTTAAAAAGATTGTGGATGAAAGAACCACATTAGTAACATTTTTATAATTGATGAAATTATCAAAATTAAAAGTTTAGAAAAAAAAATTACTCCAAATTTAGAGAGTACAACTTGAACTTTAATGATTGCTAGTAAACCTTGGTATGGTCACTAATATTAACTAATAAGAAGTAAAAATTAAGACATCATAAGTATAAATTGAATTTAGTAAACAACCAACCTAATGAACCAAAATAGCCAAGCAGCTTGTGACTATGTAACACTATTCACATAGTGTTTCCAAAGTAGATGTCAGTATTGGTTCAATTGCACCATCAAGTATGGCTTTGAGTCTAGCATTTTTCAAGGCATCAAAGACGAACCTCCTTGTGGTGCATTTTTGAGTCAGGAAATTCACATTGAAGTAAATTTAGTCCAAAAACTAGTGTATAGACTATAGACTACACAAAATAAAGAAAACATTAAAAGAAAAAAAATGATCACCAAATAATTTTTCAACATTTTAAAAATCAGCATTAGAGAAATAAAGCAAACATTAACATTATTCGTACTACATAATCTTTTTCCGCTCTCCTTCTTTTTCGGTTTCGTCACTCAATCTAACAATCTCACTATACATTATGCTCAGATGTTAATGTTACGTTCATCAAAAAAAAAAAAAAAAAAAAAAAGCACGTTAATGTTATAAACTAATAAGAAAATACTAGACACATCCTAGTGTACACATTTGGATATCATGACTTGAAGTCATGATTTTTGTGTATTTTAAACGTATGTATAAGAATCAATGGTGGAGTCAGAATTTTGGTTTAGGGGAGGAAGATTTTTCCATATCCAGTGTTAGAGTTGAAATTTAATAGTTATTGATACCCATTTTTGCAACACATTTTGTACAAGCCCGATTCAACCAAACCCGACTTCCTTGTGGGCTCAATTCATGTATTATATTTTATTTTATTCTTTTAAGCATGACCCAAGCCCATGCGACTTATGGGAGAAATTGAGGAAGTGTGGTTTGGAGGGTATGGGTCGGTTCCTTTTAGACCTTTAAACGTATGTATAAGAATCAATGGTGGAGTCAGAATTTTGGTTTAGGGGAGGAAGATTTTTCCATATCCAGTGTTAGAGTTGAAATTTAATAGTTATTGATACCCATTTTTGCAACACATTTTGTACAAGCCCGATTCAACCAAACCCGACTTCCTTGTGGGCTCAATTCATGTATTATATTTTATTTTATTCTTTTAAGCATGACCCAAGCCCATGCGACTTATGGGAGAAATTGAGGAAGTGTGGTTTGGAGGGTATGGGTCGGTTCCTTTTAGACCTTTTACATGAGCCCAACACATACGTGCTACCAAGTGGGCAAAGGACACTAGTAGCACCTTAAGCTCATGGAGGAGGTCTTGTACCCGAAATTTCTACCCCAAAACAGTTTTTATGCTCTGGGTGACTGTGGCCCAAAGTTTCTACCCAAACCCCTCCCCCCTTTTTTTCCTTTAAACACAGTTGGCTCCCATTAGCCAACTCCATCTGCTAGCCCTCACTTAGGTGAGCTTCTTAATAGTCTGAAATTTCTGACCAAAGGCAACCAATTAGAGCAAACCCATTTTATTTCCAAAATCATGCTAAAAGCATACTAAACTCTTCCCTAAACAAAGGCAACCCAAGCTAAAACACCAAAATAGTATCATAGGGGATAAAAGCTTCTTCCATTACTCAAAAACTAGTCAAGAGCAACACCATAAACTCTATATAAAGCTTTCTTTTCAGCTCATAAAGGGGGGAGCCACGTTCTACCCACATACTTGAAACTTTAGAGCAAAACCCCATTCAGCCAGTTAACAATCTCACAATTCTGAAGTTTAGGGGTGGAAATATGGGTACAAGGGAACCTTCCATCTCTACCTCACAACCTCTCTTAATTTCCTCTTCTTGGTGATTGTGGGTTGAAGTTTCAGGCCTGTTGAACCACGTTTTCCCCATAGAGCTGAAACTTGAGAGCAAAAATCCACTGAGCCAGGAAACATTCTCACAATTCTAAACCTTAGGGGTGGAAATATGGGTACATGGGAACCTTCTCTCTCTTCCTCACAACCTCTCTCATTTCCCTCTTCTTGGTGACTATGGGTCGAAGTTTCAGACCTGTTATGTTTTTATACTTTTTCTGCACTTTTCACTACAAGAAAACTGAGCAATTGCGGCGGACCTATTGCGGCGGGTGCAAAAACCGCCGCTATATGTCGCCTATTGCGGCGCATTTTCAGCCCGCCGCTATACATGAGATCTATTGCGGCGTTCTATATGCCCGCAGCAATAGCTCTAGTATTTTGCGGCGCATTACAGCGGCGGGCCAATGACCCGCCGCAATAGACCTGTTTTAGCGGCATTATACTTAGAAATAGCGGCGGGTAAATGACCCGCCGCTATAGTACGCCGCAAAAAGGAGTACATACTGCGGCGGGTCATTCACCCGCCGCAATAGACCTGTTTTAGCGGCATTAACCTTAGATATAGCGGCGGGTTGGACCGCCGCAATAGACATTTAAATTTCCCTCTATTTTTTTACCTTCCCACTTAAAGATCAAATAGTAAATTATACCCGATTGACATGAAAATTGGCATGCATGTTAAGAACATATAAGAAATGTGATCCAACGGTTGGATTTTCAAAATTTGAATTCAACAATAAGTTATTGGTTGGTGTAATATTTTTTAGAGTTACATCAAGTGTAACTAGAATCCAACGATATATTTCTTAATTTGATGTGAATTTTGACAAATTTACCGTTAGATTATATTATCTTCATATATTTTTCATGCATACAAAATTTCAAGGTGATAAAAGATTAATAGTCATGTCATCAATCAATTATTTAAATTCAAGTTTTTGTAATTTAAAATAACGCATAAAAGATGAGTTTAAAGTTCAAATGGTAAATTACACCCGATTGGCATGAAAATTGACATGCATGTTAAGAAAAAATATAAAATGTGATCCAACGGTTAGATTTTCAAAATGTGAATTCAACAATAAGTTATTGGTTGGTGTAGCATTTTTTAGAGTTACATCAAGTGTAACTTGAACCCAACCTTATATTTCTTAATTTGATGTGAATTTTGACAAATCTACCGTTAGATTACATTATCTTCATATATTTTTCATGCTTAAAAAATTTCAAGGTGATCAAAGATAGATAGCGATGTCATCAATCAATTGTTTAAATTCAAGTTTTTGTAGTTTAAAATAACACATAAAAGATGAGTTTAAATATCAAGGGGTAAATTACATCCGATTGGCAAGAAAATTGGCATGCATGTTAAAAACATATAGAAAATGTGATCCAATGGTTGGATTTTCAAAATATGAATTCAACAATAAGTTATTGGTTGGTGTGACATTTTTTTGAGTTACATCAAATGTAACTTAAACCCAACCCTATATTTCTTAATTCGATGTGAATTTTGACAAATCTTCCGTTAGATTACATTATTTTCATATATTTTTCATGCTTACAAAATTTCAAGGTGATCAAAGATTTATAGCTATGTCATCAATCAATTGTTTAAATTCAAGTTTTCGTAGTTTAAAATAATGCATAAAAGATAAGTTAAAGATCAAAGGGTAAATTACATCCGATTGGTAAGAAAATTGGCATGCATGTTAAAAATATATAGAAAATGTGATCGAATGGTTGGATTTTCAAAATCTGAGTTCAACAATAAGTTATTGGTTGGTGTGACATTTTTTTGAGTTACATCAAATGTAACTTAAACCCAACCCTATTTTTTTAATTCGATGTGAATTTTGACAAATCTACCGTTAGATTACATTATTTTCATATATTTTTCATGCTTACAAAATTTCAAGGTGATCAGAGATTTATAGCTATGTCATCAATCAATTATTTAAATTCAAGTTTTCGTAGTTTAAAATAATGCATAAAAGATAAGTTAAAGATCAAAGGGTAAATTACATCCGATTGGCAATAAAATTGGCATGCATGTTAAAAACATATAGAAAATGTGATCCAACGGTTGGATTTTCAAAATCTGAGTTCAACAATAAGTTATTGGTTGATGTGACATTTTTTAGAGTTACATCAAGTGTAAATTGAACCCAACCCTATATTTCTTAATTCAATGTGAATTTTGACAAATCTACCGTTAGATTACATTGTCTTCATATATTTTTCTTGCTTACAAAATTTCAAGATGATCAAAGATTAATAGCGATGTCATCAATCAATTGTTTAAATTCAAGTTTTTGTAATTTAAAATAACGCATAAAAAGAGTTATAAGATCAAAAGGTAAATTACATCCGATTGGCATGAAAATTGGCATGCACGTTAAGACCATATAAAAAATGTGATCAAATGGTTGGATTTTCAAAATATGAATTCAAAAATAAGTTATAGGTTGGTGTGACATTTTTTTAAAGTTACATCAAATGTAATTTGAACCCAACCCTATATTTCTTAATTCAATATGAATTTTGAGAAATCTATCGTTGGATTACATTATCTTCATATATGTTTCATGCTTACAAAATTTCAAGGTGATCAGAGATTTATAGCCATGTCATCAATCAATTGTTTAAATTCAAGTTTTTGTAGTTTAAAATAACGCACAAAAAGAGTTAAAAGATCAAAAGGTAAATTACATCCGATTGGCATGAAAATTGGCATGCATGTTATGAACAAATAGAAAATGTGATCCAACGGTTAGATTTTCAAAATGAAAATTTAATAATAAGTTATTGGTTGGTGTAACATTTTTTAGAGTTACATCAAGTGTAACTTGAACCCATCCTTTCATTACACTCTTCAAATCCAACGATTAGATTTCAAATCTAAGTATGGTGCGTGATTAACATGTGCTATGTACTTGAATGGTTATATTCTCTCAATCTAACTATCTAATTAGTCATATTATTATTTTTTTTTTTAAAAATGTAAATGTAGTTAGTCTCATATTAAAATTCTTACATAAATTTAATAATAGCTATGATCATTTTTTTTTAAATTTTTAATAAGATAGAACGTGTGATAATTTTTGTTTTTGTGGTTTTTTTTTTTTTTTTTTTTTGTTGAGAAAGTTGTGTGGTGAATTATATTGAGTACATGCGATTGTTTTTTGTTTTTAAATTTTATTTCATAGCTAATTAATATTAGATTCTTAATATTTTGCACTCATTAACTCACTTAGATATATAGATGTGTTTGATTCATGTACAATTACAAAATGCATAACAAAATGGTAATTCCTAGTAAAAAATGGTAATTAATTAAACATTGTCTTATTTTATTTTTATTTTTATTTTTTTCCTCAAAATAAATCTGTCTTCTTTTATTTTTCCCACCCAAAATTTCCCAAAATTTTGTTTCCCTCCTAACATGTTTCACTTATAGCTTTGTCCCCCCTAAAGCCAAAATCTGACTAATATTACCATAAAATATTAAATAATACTATTTATATTAAATATAAATATAAAAATAAAATAATACTATTTATATTAAATATAAATATTAAATAATACTATTCATATTAAATATAAATATTAAATAATACTGTTTATAAACTATTTAGTGAAATGTACAATTATATATTAATATAGGTAAAATGTATTCATAATCGTAAGTTACCTTAGTGGTTTACACTTTACACACATCCCAGTAGCCTTTCAGGGTCCTGTCCAAGGTTCTAAACTCCACAACCGCGCCTTTTTTTTTTTATTTTTTTTATTTTTTATGTTACTATTATCAAAACTACGTCGTTTTGATTCTATTTAAAACACAACATAAAACCCTACACGTTTCTCCTTCAGCCGCCCCCCCTAGTTCCCATTTCCCTAACCCTTTTCATTTTCTCTCTCTCTCTGCAATTCGTTTCCGTCAAATATTCGCCACTCTATCATCATCATCGTCTCGTCGAGATTCTCGTGATTTTATCGATCTTCATCGCAACACCGCCATGAATCCCGAATAGTAAGCTTATTATTCATCCTCTGTTTTTTTTTTTTTTTTTTTTTTTTTGTCCATTTCTCACTTTAACGTTTGTCTTTTTTTCTATTAATTTCCGTGTTTCTCTCAATTTATATAAATTTTGGTCCAATTCTTTTTAGATCTGTGATGGTTCTTTGTTCAATATCTTGAAATTTTAGCGAATTGAGCTGATTGGTTTAGCTTAAAATTCGAAAGCTGAATTTGAATTTTCTGAGATCGGTAAGCCTCATATGGTGCCCTGTAAGGTCACCGGAAAGTGTGGTTCCGTTACTGTTCGTATGGTTCCTGCTCCTCGTGGTGCCGGAATTGTGGCCGCTAGGGTTCCAAAGAAGGTTAGCTTTTTCTCTATCTTCTCTTTTTGTTTCATTCATGATATATTGGGATTTGAATTGATAAGATTTATTTATTATTATAGTGATATGTTATTGTCTGCACTATTGATTCAATATTTGTTCTATTGTTGGTCTAGGTTTAATTGGATTGCCTGAGGGTCCATTTCACTTCTTAGATTTGTAATATCTAGTCACTCTCTTTTTCCCTCTACTCTTGAAGGGTATTATTAACTTTCAATTTTATTTGTTTGGAGGTAAGATGGCCGTTATGTATATGATTATTAAAAAAAAATGTCGAATGAGAGATGTGAAAGGTATTTTTAAAGATGTAATGTGCTATTTATAAATCTATGGATCATAATGGTCTGTATTTGAAATTGAATGGATATGCACACTTTGGTCTAGATAGTGAGTGAGTTGAGGGTGTTGTATACATTGGCCTACGACCATGGCACTACTTATGATTTAACTATTAAATTAGATATAATATTTAATTCATGAAAAAAAAAAACCTGATTTAACTATCAAATTTGATGTAGTATTTTATCCATGAAAAAAAAAATGGTATTCTTTAATTACTTGGGCTCCTTTTCTTGTGGTCTGATGACTCTGATCAGCTTTGGCTATGCAATTATTTTGTCTCCATATTTTCTTACTTTAGTTGTCCCTACTCCATAAAGTAAATGACATTTTGTATTATTTAGATATTGATATTATGTGTCAAGCAATATCATGTAGTACATTAGGTTCTCTAATTAAATTCAAAAGTATAACTATATTGAATTTGATGATATTTAGAAACAACACTATTTTTATCTTATAGAGGAATATTAGTAGTTTATATTGTACTATCAATTTTCCTATCTATATCTATACACACACATATAAAGATGTGGTGTCCTAGTCTTTAACTCTATGCCCATGAAATACCTTGTGTACGCATATAAGTACACATTCAGGACTTCTTTTTTTTTCTTTTTGGTCACACATCTATACTTTTAATTCCTTTTCTCCATCGTGACCTTATGTTCTAGGATCAATTGTTTATAACAAATCGGTTAAGAGATTTGCTAAAGCCTTAAAGTAAAATGTGGTTTAGCCAGTATAACATAGTGCACTGGAGCAACATTTATTTATTTTTTTGTATTCAATGTAAACTTTAGTAACATGTTAAGAGATAATGTGACTTTCATATGAGCATTATATTGCTAAATACAGGTGGTAGAAGGTATTTACTATTGTGACTTGATTTCCTCCTGTTAGGCTTGTCAACCATAACATTTGATATTAATTTTTAAGATTTAAACTTGATATTGTGCTTATTTGCACAAGCACTTGTCAATTTTGTTTCTTCTTAATACGAATTAATAGACATGAACTTGGGACAATTTGGACATACTTCAGGATAAGTTTATTTGTTCTCTATTTAGTCTTTGATGTTGTTAAAAATGAAAATTTAATCTAATAACTCTATTGGAGATGAAAATTTAGTCTTTGATGTTGTTTACTTCCTTGATAAGGATTTTCATGACTTGAGCTAAATGAATCTTGTTTCATGCTTACAGCTAGTTACCAGAGTTTACAATGATGAACTAGCCCTAGATACCTACATACGCTCAGATCTCTATGGTACCTGCAATCAAGTCAAGTAAGTCATAATCTGTGTGTAACAACATTGGTATCAAGATGATGTGCTCAAAATAAAATTCTCAAAATTCTGTGCCACAATGGTAATAGACAGTAACTAACAAAAAAGAAACAAAATTAACCTTTTTATTCATTTGAGAAAGGAAATAGGATATCAAACTGGTTCATTTCAAAGGCTTTTATGTGCTGGTTCATTGTTGCATAAACTTTAGGAACCCAAAACTCAATAGTTTTCTGTTGACTATAAGTTCAATTGTAGGATGAAGTTTAAAATTCATTTAATATCTCAATTATTCTTAATATTTGGTAGTACATGAACACTTCAAATGTCTTAACACATGTTGGATACAAGTGATGTGAACACTTTGAATGTTTGGATGATTCATATTACTTAGTGGTGCGGACACCAGATCAATGCTAATTGATTCCATTGGACCAGATTGTTGCTAATGGTGTTGGATGCTATTATGGGGTTTGATTTCCATTTTGATTATGAGCTGATCTTTCTTCCTTATTTTATGTAATTTGGGAGTCTTATTTAAAGGCCCCAGAGAAAAGTTATCGGTACACACCTGTTTTGATGAATAAAATTTTGTTGGAATTTTTAATTGGCTGGGTGTTGACTCCAAGTAACCCTAGTTGCTGACTCCTAGGTTTTCTATCTTTGTTGTTCTTTTGTTTTCCCTCTGAACATTTGTTTTGCTTTTGCATCACTTAGTCTTCTAGTTGGAATTAGCCATTGCTTTTAAATTTGTTGTTACTGTGTTTTTTATTCATGTCTTTGTATCATATGATGCATCTAATATATAGAAATATACACAATGGTGATTCTTTTATTGAAAGGATGATATGTTCAAATTTCATTATTCAGGAATTGTTCAAATCCAAAAATCAAAGGTGCAGTCGTGTTTCATGAGCAAGGCCCTCTGCTATTTGATTACAGTATATGCTGCCTCAACCACACATGGGCTTTCTCAGGATTTCCTGATGTGAAATCCATCATGGATGTAATCGGTCCTTATCTCAATGACTTGGAACTGGGCGTTAATATTGTACCAACAATGCAGTACAGCTTCAGTGGATTTTTGACTGTATGATTGCTCCTTTACCTTTTTACTACTTTCAAAGTACACTTTTATTCTTTATAGTAGTTCAGTTGTTAAAGGAATTTTCTAGTTTAGTGTAACCTGATAGTGGTTTATGGTCCTGTTCCTAGACTGTAATGATTTTAAATCATATAGTTAACAGATTTGGTTTATAAATAGTTTCTACAATTTTCTTATATTTAAGAATCACTTATGCCAATTAAGTTCTGCAAATGTGATTATTATTGATAATATACCGTTACATGGGGTCCTTTTTATAGAAGAGTTGGTTTCAAGAAGACCTTTTGTCATTTGTGAGGTTCATGGCACTCAAATGGAAGAGTGTAAGTGTTGCCATGCGTATTACTTATAAAGTTATGATCATGATGTGATTTCTTTCACTTTGATTTTAATTTATTTGTTGTAATGCTACCTCAAGTTCCTTTTTTTTCCTTAAAAATTATTTTTTGTATGATTTTTGAACTCTCCATCTACGACCTTCATAACGTATTTACACACACTAAAAAATTATAGTGGTGTAACATGACCAAATGTTACATTATGTGTAACTTGAACCTAACCTACTAAAAAATTATAGTGTTGTAACATGACCATATGTATCAAATTTATTTATTTATTTTTTGCTGTATTATGTTGCATTTTGTTCATTGTTGTGCTCCTAGGTTCATTTCATCACCTAACCTAAGTTGTTTACAACTTATTTTTGCTTGGAGTTGAGCTTAGTTAGGAAAACAAATTTGGAAATTTTATTTAGGAATAAGTTTTAGGAACTTGTAGCTTGGAAAAGGTTTGGGATATTTACCTGTCCTTTAAAATCCTTCTACCATTCCCAATTGGGATATTATGCAAATAAGCCAAGACTCTAGAGAGCTTGCGGCTTCTAGGAGCAGTGATTGGATTAGATTTTTCTGGGTTAGGAGGTGTTTTAACACCTTGAGTTCAAGTTATTATTTTTAGTATTTGGTTTGCCTAGGGTAGCACGTATCATAATATATTTCTATGTTAATATAATGTTAGTTTGGAGACATTTGTGGTGTTATCTAGTTACATTTGTGGTAGGTAATGTCTTAGTGGAGCTAAAGTTATTACAGGATATTTGAAATAGAAATGTGGTTTTAGGACCCAATAGGGGTTAAAAAAAAAAAAAAAAAAAAACTTATAGCGGCGGGCGAAACCGCCGCTAAAAGGTACATAGGGTACGTTGTACATGAAATCCTATAGCGGCGCTTGTTGACCGCCGCTATAGGTGACAACATATAGCGGCGGGCCTATCCCGCCGCTAAAAGGCCATGAGACGGGATGCCAATCTCATATGGCGGCGGTTTTTAGCCCGCCGCAATAGACCAAAAAGCGCCGCTAAATGGTCGATCTATTGCGGCGCTTTTCGTGACCGCCGCAATTTACCTACAGCGGCACTGCAGCACTGGCGGGACGGCCCGCCGCAATAGCACCCGCCGCTATAGGTCAAATGTACCTTTAGCGGCGCTTTTTTGGGCTTTAGCGGCGCTTCTGGCCCGCCGCAGTAGCTTGTTTTTCTTGTAGTGTTTGTTATTGACATTTTGATTCTCTCTTATCAAAGCACCATTAACCTTTTGTTCATCATACATTTGGAATTTTGGGCTTAATTCTCCACAATAAACACCTATAAAGAACCCAAGGGGAGATTTGGGCCGTTTTTGCATTTTCGACCCTTGTTGCAAAAATGTCCCCAACAATAGTCATTGCTATCCTCAAGGTATTCCAAATTCTAAGGTGATTATGAGTTTAAGTATATATTTTAAACAAGTAAAACACATAAACATGAATGAAAAAAGATAAATTAACAGAGAATATTTCATGCTAAATTTGTATTAGGGAACAAAAAATGGTGATCCAACTTTTTAAAATCTCTTATTTATTTTGCTACCTTTACTTATAGCCTGCTTGTAATCCAATAAGGTATTGGTATATCATGAACAAAAGAAGCTTTTTCGACTTAATAACGTTAGAAATATATATATATATATATATAGATATATATATAGAGAGAGAGAGAGAGAGAGAGAGAGAGAGAGAGAGAGAGAGAGAGAGAGAGAGAGAGAGAGAGTTAAAAAGAATACATCTAGGTGTATAATACAAAAAATACTAGAGATAATAATTGATGCGTGACAACAAATCAACATAAGGAAATCATTCACAATACAACAACATTTTAAAGAGGAAATGTAGGTGTAACTTAACCCCGTTGCCAGCTTATGGTACTCCTTGTTTAGCTTTTCGTCTAGATTTTAGTGTGGCACGATTTTAGTGTTAGAAGAAAAATGCATAACTGAGTTTGATGTGGGACTTGGGGTGGGGTTAGGGGGGCAATTGCCCCCTCGTCCACCTTGGTTCTGCCTCTAGTAAGAATGTGTATAATAGAGTGTGTAATAAACACTACCTTAATCTTATTTAGTAGTTTAACTGTAATACTTTCAGTTTTTTATTTGTATATTCTGCCATTCTTAAAGTGTTAGTCAACTTGTTTGCTTTTATTTGTAATTTTCCACTTATGAGACGAATCAAGCCCCACCTCCCAAAGTATTCATATGCCACGATAATTACAGAATTTCGGATGAGAATCCAATGCATAACTTTGTACATGACACATCCTAATATAAATCAAAAAAAGAAAGACAATTGGGTTTAACAAACGTACGTAGTTTAATAGAGATGAATGAAATATATGTTTGAGCTGTCCCTTACTCATTTTCCTATAAAAATATATACATTCGGCCGGCACTAAATTTTTGAGTCCAGATATATGGGCTTGGCTACTTTGATCATGAAACAAAAATCGAAGAAAGTGACAAAAGAACTCTGGAAATACTCATTCCATGAAGTATTTCCCAAGAAAACACTTGGCATATAGTCTTTGTAACGCATGTCAATGTCAACTCACATGCTGTTCATGCTCGTTGTGCACAAAGAAATATGATTGTTGTTGAGGTCAAAATGGAAGGAAAAGTTTTGTTGTGTTTAATTCAGTACATAAACTTTGCTGCTTAAAAAAGGTCACTTTCTTTGATTGAAAAATTGGATGGTATTTACATGAAAAAGGGGATTAACATGCTACCTTTAAACTCTAATGCGTGTATGCTGGTCTATAAATACTAGTTGCTGAATCATCACAATGGCCTTCAATGGTGCTGAGAAGCTTACTACTCTGTCAGGATTGGAAGAGCCTACACCCCAAACAAATAATAGTAAGGAAGATGGTCTTAAGAGAAGAATGTATCACACGTACTGCAAAAGTGCTTCTTCCCTCGCAAATTCTGTTTTTCCAAAGGCAAATGGCACTGCCCCAACTCCTCTATCTGAATCCATTTCTGCAAAACTAGAGCCAGCTTATAAGCAGTAGGCATACTCTTCGGCATCGACATGGTTGTGGGAACTTTGTTCTTCTATTTCTTATCGCCCGATTTCAAGGGGGAGGAAACAAATGGACTTGTTGATTCTATCTACTATGTTGCTTCCACAATGACCACAATTGGGAATGGGGACCTTGTGCCTGATAACGGCTTTACGAAGCTACTCTCCAGTATTTTTGCCTTCATCGGAATGGGACTTGTTTGACTAGTCATGGGCAGAACCGGAGAATTCTTGGCGGCCAAGCAAGAGAAAATCCTAGTGAAAGCCATATATATGCATCATAAAGTTCGTCCAAATGAATTTGAGAAAGAGCTTGAGGCCAACCTAGTTATAAAGAAGCGTATGGTGATCAGTATTGTTACTTCACTGCTTCTATTTGTTGGGACAATTTATCTTACTGTAATCGAGGGATTCAGCTTTATTAATGCATTTTACTGGGTTTGTACTTTGTACTGCTATCACAACCCTCGGCTATCCGGATGAGAGTTTCAAAGATACAAGAGGGCGTATTTTTGCAGTATTTTGGATGTTGTTAAGTACTATGTCTTTGATCCACTTTTTCCTAAACATTATTGAGTTAAAATTTGATTGCAGGCAAATGGCATTGGTCAAGTTAGTTCTTGCTCAGATGACAAAAAATCAAGATCTTGAGGCTGCAGATCTTGATGGTGATAGGGTTGTAAAGTAAGTTGATATTTGGTCAGTTAGGGCCTATTTTTTGCTGATTGTTCTCCTATATCCTCTACTATCTATATGTACAATTTATTTTTTGCTGATTGGTCAATTAGGGTCTAATTTATCCTTTAACTTCTTCATGTCAATAGTTCCAGTGAGTACATCTTATATAAGGTCAAAGAGATGGGGAAGATTACACAAGAAGATATTTCACTTGCAATGAAGGATTTTGAGGACCTTGATCAGTCTGGAAGTTAATCAACATCTGATATCAAGCCTGCTAAGCCATCTCAAACAGACAAGTGAAAGTACTTCAAAGCGAATTGAGTATTGACATCTATGCTAGTGAACATAATATGGGCAAGTCCGTGTCAACACTTCTACATTTGTGTCATTATGTGATGTAAGACAGAAGCAACTATTTAATTTTTGTAATTTATTATTTTTTGTATTCAATTTGTAATTTTCACTATTTTAGGTTTAGGGTTATTGTTTCATTGTTTTTGGGTGCTTTTAATGTTTTTCGGGTCAAATTTGGTTCCTATTATGGTTAGGTATTAATTAAGACTTATTTTAAAATATATTTTCTTGTCTGTCAAGTTTTATGGATCCCTTAGGTCTCCAAGTCTGTAAATGTTTTTTAGTATTATTGATATTAATAGAAATTCAGACTTTTGTCTATTATTTCTCTAGTGGTTTTGTTCCTTGTTTTCTAGAAGTAGACGTGTTTTGATTCTAGTCACTTCTGCATCCCACATCATTATGTTGATAAAAAATATTTTTTTTTTATTGAAAAATATTTTAATTCTAGACATGTTTTTAAGATTTTGATAGTTATTATTTATCTTGAAGAATAAATCTTATAAATAAACATGAAATGTGTGTATAAATGCATATAAATTACCTTAATTAATTATAGTATCTCTCCACTGCGTTTTGTCTTAACTTTTTAAGAATTGTTGTGTTACCGATGCACCGTGTCTTGTGTTGTGTCATGTCATGTCAATATCTATGCTTTATAGATCAAAATTGGTTAAAATATAGTTACAACAAAATCAAAGGATCTTTAACACTATGCATTGGAAGAACACTAGATGCACCACATGTAAAGAGATGAACATGTGGCAAGTCCATCGATCACATGTAAAAATGTGCAGATACATTGGACCCAAGCCAAATCTTAGTTCATTTGATGCACACCACATGGCATGTCCATCTTGTGTCTAGTATCGTAATCACAACACTAAAATACACAAAATCCTGGGTACATGTACAAATAATGGTGCTTGTGGTTCTAAATTCCTAGAGTCAAATTTCTTATTTTCTCCAGTTAGCACCTAGAAGTTCAATACTATTTGCTATAAGCAGCCTTCATAGCCGAATAACAGTTTCATTGTGATTAGCCTATTATAAAAAATTCATTAAATCTTAATAATGACTACCACAAAAACACAATTAATAATCACTATTTTTCCGTATAGCAATGATCACATTCTCATCTAAACCTACAATTCCTTCTAATATTTTTCATTTCAACCATAAATAAAGCCTAATTCTGTTTTTAAATAATGGAGGAACAATAAAATATAATAAAATAAAGAGCAAAAATTAGCTAAGAATAAAAGGTCCTTAGCGAATCAATTAATCACTGAAAATGAAGGAAGTTCTTAGAAATTCTACAAAATGGTGGTGTTTGATCTCCGAATCAATTTTTGAAACCTAAATATGATCATCGGTGTAATTGAAATTCGAAAAGAACGAAACGAACCAGTTTGCGTGAGGATTTGTGCTGTGGACTCTGTACTAATCGATGAGAATGATCGGTGACCATCAAATGCTCAGATTTTGTACTATAGCTCGAGTGAACTCTAAGAATTCAAAGAACAAAAAATGAAAAAAAAAGAAAAAGAAAAAAGTGTATATATATATATATATATATAAATATAAGAATTTGAATTGTTGATCAGAGTGTGATTGGAGAATGTGAATATATGGGCCAAAATGGGCATTTCCCCCATTCGTTCAAACTTTCTAGTAAAATGCTCATGTTCTGAAACTATCTAGCAAAATGTTCTTGTTTTAAACTCGATTTTCGGAAAATCAAGTTTCAATGAAAAACTCGATTTTTAGAAAATTGAGTTATGTGAAATCAAACTTAAAAATAAATAAATAAATAAATACATGGTACTCGAGTTCCATGTAAAATTTCTCACATTATTCGATTTTCATCGAATCAAGTTTCAAAACATGAGCATTTTGCTAGATAGTTTCAGAACATGGGTATTTACTACATCTTTTAGGTGAAAGGGGAAAATGCCCATTTTGGCCGTGAATATATTCAATGCATTTTTGAAATTGAAATTGAACTTTTTCCTTTGATTTTTCCCTCAATTTTTTCTATTTCAGTAAGTATGGGCACTAATTTTTCAAAATGTAGATATCATATTTTGGATATTTATAGGTAGGCATCGTCCTGAAATTTAAGCTATAAATAAGTCAGGTCGGATCAAGATAGGTTCCTTATTTTGTTATAAATAAATATATATAAATATATTTATATTTATATATTTTATACAAGATAAAATTTCTATTCTAGCCTAATCTAAGTGTATATGTGTGTGGAGCTCCCTTCTAGAAACTTGAACCCCGACCCTTGCCTACTTACAAGCACTTATACTTGTAGAGTGACCACCGCACCAAGGGTGTACAGTGGTAAAAAAAAAAATATATATATATATATATATATATATCATTATTCATAACAATGATGTAGAAAGTAATCAATATTTTCTAGTAACGGTCACATTTAAAAATTAAATAATGTTGCTTCAATCATAAAATTCATATCAATTATGAAAAATTGTTGTCCCTAGCTAACATTACATGTTGTTTTGTAAATTATAGGCGAAAAACACATTTTAGTTCCTACATTTTCAGGCTATTCTCATTTTAGTTCTTACATTTTATTTTTACCGCTTTTAGTCTCTATCCTGAAAAACGCTTTCTGTTTTGGTCCCTGTCGTTACATCAGAAACAGAAAAAGCTGATATGGCAAATGGCAGAATAAATAATACTAAATTAATGTCCACGTGGCCTAAATTAATAATAAAAAATGCCACGTCAGCATTTAAATTAAAAAAATTAATTTATTAATTTTAACTAAATAAAAAAAATTAAAAACAGAATTAAAAACTAAAAATCATAAGAATTGAGATCTAAGTGTGTCTTGAACAAGAACAATAAGAACACAAACTCAGATCCAAGAACACAAACCCAGAAATTAAAAAAAAAAAAAAAAACCAAGAACAAAATTCCAAATACAAGAAAGAAAGAAAAAAACACCCACATACACACACTTTCTTTCCTTTGCTCAAACTCACTCAAAAAAACAACACCTAGATCTCAAATGTAACAACACCAACAACGCCTCTCTCTCTCTCTCTCTCTCTCTCAAATGTCATCCCAACAACAGTAACATAAGCCAAGAACCCAAATCCAATCCAAAAGCCACAAAGCAAAACACAAGATCTCCTTCCATATCAACCCACCTAGCAATGGTGGAGCTGAAGCAAAAAAATCCTGGGGATCACATCGTAAAGGGATTGAAGGGTTAAGGAATCGGGTAAAGAGCTGAAGGGGCTTGACGATTCCGCCAAACACGAACCGGAAGAGGTTTGAGAATGGGTTGCAAGACTTGTTGGAGGAGGAGGAGATAGCTAGGGCAGAAAGAGAAGAAGACGAAGAGTCATTGTTGGAGATAACGCAGTTGACCAGAATGACGACGTTGTTGACCTGAGGGACGAAGGAGTGGAAGCGGCGCGAAACGACGCAACATCGACCCAAGGCCTTGACATCGCCGATCCTGTTGCAGATCAAGAGGAGAATAGAGTCGGGAAGTCGTCTATGCCTTGAAGAGGCAAGGAAGGACTCTCTATGGGTTTGATGGTTAAGAATCTTGAGATTATGATTAGATTTGTGTACTTACTTAGTTGTGGTGGTTGTTGTAGATCTTGCCTCTAGATTTGGATTTTGTTTCTTGTTTTTAGGTTGTTGTAATTTGGCACTCTCAGATTCAAGTAATGAAATTTGTTTTTTTGTTTTGTTTTGTTTTTTTTTTTTAAATTTCTGGGTTTGTGTTCTTGGATCTGAGTTTGTGTTCTTGTCTTTCTTGTTCAAGATACACTTAGATCTCAATTCCTATTATTTTTAGTTTTTAATTCTGTTTTTAATTTTTTTTTATTCTATCATTTGTTACGTCAGTTTTTTCCGTTTCTGATGTAACGACAAGGATCAAAACAGGAAGCATTTTTCAGGATAGGGACTAAAAGCGGTAAAAATAAAATGTAGAGACTAAAATGAGAATAGCCTGAAAATGTAGGGACTAAAATGTGCTTTTCGCCTAAATTATATAGACGAAAAGAAATATGCTACACGATATCTACTCAAGTAAAAACTAATTGAGGTCTAGCTTAACTAGGGCAATTGCAGGATTTATCGTGCAAGTTCTTGACTAGACGTTACCCAAGGTTGGTCAGTGCAAGAGTAATAATGATTGTGACCCCATTATTCTTGCCTATTATTATGATTAGTAGTGAAGCTAAGATTTTAGTTCATGGGGGGCAACAACGGAAGCAAAAGTAATTCCAAGAATATTAATTGACATTAATAAAAATAAAGAAATAGTTATATAATAATGTAATTGTCATATAAAATGTAATGTAAATATAATAAAAAAAATTCATGTTTCATAGCTAGGTTAATTTACCATTAAAAGTATACAATATACTTGAAATATTGTATACGTATATTACTTAACTGTCTTGATTGCTTTTAAAAATATACTTGAAATATTGTATACGTATATTACTTCACTGTCTTGATTGCTTTTAAAAATTATATAGAATTCAGCTTTCATTCTCTATTTTTCTAATCATTTAAAATTGTTGTTTATAACCAAAGCCTAGGATTTGATATTATGAAAGAATCAAGATACTAAATGTAGGAGGTTTTGGGGCAAAAGGAATTTAATGTTATAAGAAAATAAGACAAATTAATATATTTCTTTTTTATAATTAGTTTAACTTTAACCAGCAACTTAATTTTAGTTTAAATGCCATGATAATGATGAATTTAATTTGAACTTTAAAAAATGACATGATATGAAAATTGAAATTCAATTGTTGTGAAAGATCATAATTACTGTGAGTTTATTTATTATTTATTTTTTATAACATCTTTATCTCTTTGTTAGAGGGGACAAACTAATCTAAAATTACTATTTGTTTACTAATAGAAATGACTTTTGGGGGAAGGGTGGGGTCGCCCCCACTTCACCTATGGTTATGACTATTATCTGTTTATCTCCATAATTATCATCTATATAATATCTAAAAGATTATCATCTATATAATTAATATCTAAAAGTTAAAACGTAACGTTTAGTATTATTATGCTTGTATTAAGCCACGTTAGCATACCACTTTTGTCCGGTTTGGTCCATTTCATTCCACCTCGGTCCATTCGGTTCATTGTGGTCTGTTCAATCAATTTTGGTCCACTTCGGTCCACGTCGGTCTATTCGGTCCATTTCAGTCCTCTCTGATCTACTTCAGTGATGTTTTGGGAGGAGAGATTTATGTAGAAAAATGAGCTACTTCATTGACAATTATTTAACCTTCTCAGCATAATGTTGCTTTGTTTTTGATAAAATTATATTTTTCGTAGGTTATTAAAGTTTTGTATTTTTTTCCTAATATAAGTGATGAATTTACTTTTATATACTTCCTTTTCAGGCCATTCAAGACGTATAGAGGATAAACGTTTTTAATGCATTACATTATTTACAAAATATATCACCTTATATGATAATTGAATGTGAAAAATGCATTATGTTTCCTTTAAAAAAAATTACAAAATTTTAAACACTTTCAAATAATAAATAGAAATAGCTTAATTTAGAAAATCTATTATATTGCATCGACTATATTTTATTAGAAAATAATCACATCATTTAATTAAGAAAGGATTGGGACTAATAGTATAAGTCTCATCTACTATTTTCATTTTTCACTTACCAAAAAAAAAATTCGTCAAATTTTTCCACTCATTACATGGATCTGCGACTAGTGACAACTAAAATTCAAGCAATAGTCCTTGATTTTGTATACCAAGCAACAATCAGCCAGCCAACATGGTATTGAAAATTCTCAAGATTCCTTTTTGAAAAAGATAATATAGGTATCAATTATTTTTATTCTAATTTCAATATAGATAATAAACTATGACTTAAGTATTGAAGATCTTGTTGCCTACACTTAGGGGTGTACAGCAAACCCACCAACCTACCAAAATCGACCTAATCCAGCCCAATTCATTGGGTTCTAGGAGAGAGTGGGTTGGGTTGGGTCATGAATTTTTTTTATTTTTTTATTTTTTTTATAGTGGGTCGAATTGGGTTTGGGTCATGAGATTTACAAACCTGCCTAATTTGACCAGACCTACCTATATTTAATATATTTTTAAATTTTTAAAAAATATATATTATAATTTTGTTATTTATTTTTTTTGTCCCTCTTCCTAAATAAAACCCAAACCCTAAGTTTTTCTCATATAGTTTGTGTTTATTTGGCATTATGCTCATGATTATTTGGTTATAAATTTGCTCTTATTTGTGGTGGTGTTGTTCTAATGCTCAATTTAATAATAATAATATAAAAAAATTGTCCAACCCATGGGTCCAACCTGACCCAACCCAATTCAAGTGGATTGGGTTGGGTTGGATTGAACCCCTGTGATGGCTTGTGACCCACCATGGTGGGTTAGGTTAAAAAAATTTCTCAACCCAACCCATGCATATCCCTACTAGCTACACTACATCAATAAACTTTCTAATTCTCCTTTTTTGTAGGTGTCAATTATCAATACCAGTCATACAATCAACTACTTCATCAATAATTAAAGATTACGCTAAACATTAAATTGTGTACTCTAAGTTTAGGATGATTATTATTTTGATTCCTAATTTTGTCAATAGTTTTCAAACTTTACAAATGCTGTTAATACGATTATTCCATCCACAATTATAAAGAAAAACTACCACTAGCACCACAAAATGACATTTTCGGGTGGTGCTGGAGAAGGAAAAACAGAGTAAAAAAAAAAAAAATCTACATCGCTTTGTGTTATTAACGACAACTTTTTTAAATGGTTGTGGACGAAAGAACCACATTAATAACATTTCTAAAGTTTAAGAATGAGGGGGAAACAAAATTTAAACTTTAGAAACTAAAATAACAATATGTTGCCCCAAATTTAGAGGATATAATCTGAACTTAACCTAAAAATTATTCCTACATAAGTGTAAGTAGACTAAATACTAATTAGATTTTTTTTTTTTTTTGGTGCTAAAAGTAAAAGTTTAGTTTGGTAACTAAAATGCACTAATAAGAAGTAGAAACAGTGAAGTCATATAAATTGAATCAAGCAAATTCACTTAACCAACCTAATGAACTAAAATAGTCAAGCACCTTGTGACTCAATGACACTGTTCACAAATACATCAAGTCGAGCTAATATATCAAGCTTGGCTTTGTTCAAGCTTAGTTCATTAGTTAGTCGAGCTTCAAACTTGAGTTCAAGATAATTCGAATAGATATCTTAACGAGCCAAAGCCAAAACTTGAGTGATTCATAGGCTGATTTTATTCTTGGCAAACTGGATTTTTAAAGAATCTACAAATGATAAACCGTTTAGAGGAGACGGAACATAGGGTTTAAAGAATCGACTAATGATTAATTGTATTCACAGTTCTCAATCTTTCAGTGTTCAATAATGGAACACAGTGTGCATTGAGACCATTTTACCTTGAAAGCTCAGCGGCATTAACAAGAGACTTTCTCCTAAAGACACCCTAAGTTACTTCCTTTTCACGTTAAAAAAAAAAAAAATACTTACAAGAAAGAGGTACACATGTCCTAAATACAGCTCCAAAATCAGTCAATTTAAAGAGCTACTTCAAGTTTTGAGTAACAAAAATGATTATGGGTACATGCTTGTCATGGGGAAATTATTGTATATTCCCGAAATACCATAAATACGTACTCCCTCCTCTCACATAAATGGTAGGTTGCACTAAAAGTGAGACCTACCATTTATGTGAGAGGAGGGAGTACCCATTTATGGTACTCTCTGAGAGTATCTAATAATTTTCCCTTGTCATAACAATGATCAAATTGTATCACATAATTGGTTATATAATTGCCAGTCACAATCTTATTGCAAGTAAGATGTAAACATATATGATTCAACCAAAAAGATAACAATGTGAGAAATTAATTATGTTGGGTCAGCTGCAAGACTAGTATACAAAAACTAAAAATATGGTGGAATTTCCTCATCTTACTTAATAGGGTCCAAATAGGCAAGTGAGAGAATGTAGCAACATTCGTGGGACAATGGTTAGGGCCTTGGCAGGGGTAGGGTTTTGATAGTTGAAACTTCTGTGAGTGACAATGTGACACTAATTCGACTTAAAGACGATTATATCTTCCATTACCTGAAATTATTGTGGGCTTAATTAGCTAAACTCTTAGATATTGGTTCCTCAACAATAATAAGTTACTAGGATCATATTTGGGTAAAGTTGTCAACTTTGTGATACCTAATAAACTACCATTTATTTTAAAAATCTAAATAGTTAACAAAATGATGAATTTAATCATTTTTTTTATAAGTGATTAATTTAATTATTTAATCATTATTTTAACACTTTCTCTTCATATTTTGACCCATACTTCCTATAATAAGTGGGGTAAGTGACGTAAATTTTTAACTTTTCAAATAAAAGGACTTACTATGATCATGGTTAGGTAAATTTGCCAATAATATTTACCAAAATATAAGAAAAGGAGTAAAGTTATAATCACATGTGGTCACTCGTGGACTCAAATTCCTCTTACTAAATGAGGCTCAACATGTAAAATTTTTAACTTTTTAAATGAAACATAGAGTGGAGGCAAATAACGAGATTAAGACCACCCACTCTGATATTATAATAAACTACTATTTGTCCCAAGATTTTAAGTTAGATGGTGAATTTAATCATTTTTCTATTATTCTAACATTTTGTAATTGATTCCTCGACTAGACAATTATGGTCATGTCTAGCTGCTTCCCTTCCCTATTTTTTATTAGACAAAAAGGGAGAGAATCCATCAAGATTTCTTGCTAATTGTAACCAATCCAGCAAGCAGCAATTGGCAGTAAGCCAATCCATGAAAGCTCCAGGATAGATTTGCTTGTGATTCTGGGTAATTGTTTGTAGCCTTTAATGTGTGTCCACTCCAAAGTGAAGCTTCCTCGCTATATTTTCCTACTTTAACTTAAGTACGTAACATGTGGGAAGCTTCCTCATGGAATAGACAAAGTTAAATCTGTTTGACGTCTTATGGGAAGTTGCCATGCATGCACGTCCAGCCAACCAGCCAAACTAGTTTAAAGCATTTGCGGTTCAAACTTCACCAACTGAAATCCAAACCTCCCTTCCAGTACTGGTAAGCCAAAGTTCAGTTCAAGCTTGGTTTTTGTAAGGAATCTCATTTAGTTCTTAATTCAGTACAAAGTTTTTACTTCAATTCAGTTCATCTTCCAAAATTTAATTTGGGCATATTTTTCTTTTTCAATGCAGCAAAACTTATATAGGTAACATGTGGTCATAGCTACTTCTCATATCATCAATTATTGTAAATCCACTTAATTCTTTGGCTTGCCATTGTTATAATTTGCATCATTGAACAAAAAATAAGTCCAACAAGAGTTTGAATCGTATTATGCTTCATGCTATAGTAATAGAAGTATAACAGAAACTTACGGTTAGTGGTACATTAATAGTGGGAGATGAACCTATATTCTTGACAGAACTAGCATTGGAAGTAGTATATATGTACATGAACAATATTGAGACTAACATGATAGCTTAAAACTTTAATTTGTGTATGCAGGTCTTAAAGTACTAGTTGCCGAATCATCACAATGGCCTTGAATGGTACTGAGAAGCTGACTCTGTCAGGATTGGAAGAGCCTACCCCGCAAACAAATCAGAAAGAAGGTCTTAAGAGTAGAATATTCCGCTGGTGCAAAAGTGCTTTCTTTGCAGATTCTGTTTCTCCAAAGGCAAATGGCACTGCCCCAACTACTCAGTCTGAATCAACATCTGTGAAAATAAACCCAAGTTATAAGCAAGTAGGCATAGGCTTTGGCATCTACATGGGTGTGGGAACTTTTTGCTTCTACATCTTCAGGCACCACTTCAAGGGGAAGGACACAAATGGACTTGTTGATGCTATCTACTACGTTGTTTCCGTAGTGACCACAATTGGGAATGGGGACCTTGTACCTGATAATGGCCTTACGAAGGTACTCTCCAGTGTTTTTGCCTTCATCGGAATGGGCGTTGTTGGACTAGTCATGGGCAAAACAGGAGAATACTTGGCGGAAAAGCAAGAGAGAATGCTAGTGAAAGCCATACATTTGCATCAAAAACTTGGTCCAAATGAAGTTGAAAAAGAGCTTGAGACCAACATAGTGATGAAGCAGCTTATGGGGATCAGTATTGTCACTTCAGCGCTTGCATTTATTGGGACATTCCATCTTACTGTAGTCGAGGGATTCGACTTTATTGATGCATTTTACTGGGTTGGCGTCACTATCACAACCCTCGGCTATCCAGATGAGAGCTTCAAACATACAAAAGGGCGTGTTTTTGCAGTATTTTGGATGATGTCAAGTACTATGTCTTTGGCCCAGTTTTTCCTGAAGATTATTGAGCTGAAATTTGAATGCAGGCAAATGGCATTAGTCAAGTTGGTTCTTGCTCAGATGTCAAAAAATAAAGATCTTGAGGCTGCAGATCTTGATGGTGATAAGGGTGTAGAGTAAGTTGAATTTTTTCAGTTAGGACATATTGTCTGCTAATTGTTCTCCCTTATCCTCTACTATCTACATGAACTATTTATTATCTCATCTTATAGGTTGTCTAATTTATTCTTTAACTTCTTCATTTCCATAGGTCCAATGAGTACATCTTACATAAGCTCAAAGAGATGGGGAAGATTACCCAAGAAGACATTTCACTTGCAATGAAGGAGTTTGAGGACCTTGATCAATCAGGAAGCTTATCAGCACCTGATACCAAGCCTGTTAAGCCATCTGAAACAGAGAAGTGAAAGTACTATAGCAAAGTGGTTTGAGTATTGACATCTATATATGCTGGTGAACAAAATAATGATGATAATAATAATGAGAAGAATTCTAAGAGCTGCTTGTGAGTTTGTAATAGTCAATGTCATGTTTTTACTATGAGTAAAAAATTTAGTAAAGTAGAAGCGCTTTCTCCCCATATGTTTTGTATAACTAGGCTTTTTAGTAACATGTGGATGTCACTTGTAGATAAAATATTACTGTATTTTTATGTCCAATAAAGATGAAACTGAGGGCTTGCTTATATGTGTGCCAATTGATTTGTGTCACAGAACTTGTGGTTTCCTAATTGCTGAGTATTGATCTCAATTTACATTTCATAATTCAATCAAGAATCACAATCTGGGAAATCAAACTAGAAAATGGACATTACTGAAAGAAGTTCCATTTAGTTTCTTCTATAGGAATAGGTATATTAATTGGCTGACAAGGGAACTAATAAAATGATGTTAAATCATTATCTCTCTAATCTTAAAGAAGCAATACGGTTGCTAAATGAGATCAGTCATTAAACTTGCCAAGGAAACAGTTTGCCTCTCATTTCAATACATAAGTAGGTTTGAAACTACCTTAGATTCTTGAATGAACCTAGTCCAACTACTGTCCAAGTTCAAACATCTGAATGGTCAAATCTTTGATAAATTATCACTTGATCAGAAGGGTTGAATTCAATCATTTAACATTATTCTATTAATTTTTCGCAAGAGTTATGTAGGATTTACAACAGTAATTGTTGAAGATTTCTGTTTTTTTCAATTTTAGTGAAAAAAAGAGAGAGAAAATTAGAGAATTAATGAATTATATGATTTGGTAGTATGCCTAATCACATGCAGGAGCGAACAGCCAAGCACTCCAATACACAAAAAATGAGGGTTTACAATCCCAAACGCAAACCTTTTTCATTTTCAGAACTTTTTCTAGTGATACATGAACATGAGTCAACTTCTAACTTGATAAATAAATAAAGGAATATTTTACATATTCTTTTCTTTATTCTAAAGGAATTTGCAAAGTATCCATTGTTGATTACTTGATTAAGATAAACTTCAAGTATTAAAGTGGGGAGAAGCGCTTCTAAAATTTATTTAGCTTATTAGAGTACTCACAATGATGGTGTTAAATTGCTAAAATACTAAATTTAACACCACAAAAACTGTGCCACATCAATTGCGTCATATCTAAAAAAATCTAACAACTTGCTACATACCAGTTCATTGTAGAAAGTTGTTACTTGCGTTTATTCTCTCTCTCTATCTACTTTCTATAGTCCATGTCTGCTATCTTGCTTTCTTGACTTGCATGGAGAGAAGCACTTCTTTCATACCTGCTATCTTGACTTGCATGGAGAGAAGCACTTCTTAAATTTATTAAATAAATTTGGTTTATTAGAAGTTCAATTATATATACAGGAGAAATTCATTGGCCTATAAGTATAAGCTAATAAACCACATGATTATGCTATAGTTGAATTTAATTGAAAACCTTTGTTATAGCACCTCTTTCATACCTCCAATCTTCTTTTCGCCGTGGTAACGGCACATCTTCGGTGACCACCGACCAGTGTCAAAAAAGTCAAGGTGCTAGTAGTGAAAAGTAGCGTTTATGTGCAAGAAAGTAAAGAGTAGTAGTTAAGCTTAAGCAGTAATAAAAAGCCAAGGTTCTTCGAGAAAAATATTGACAAATGTACCGGATCTTTTTTGTGCTTTCCACCGTATCATAACCAAAAATTAATATTTTATACTTATTTACCTCCACTATTTTTCACATATATTTTACAAATATATTTACAATTAATGGGAAAATGTCCTCACTTTAAAATTTAAAAGTGAATGTAAAATGATTCTAAATTTTTTTTTTTAAAAAAAAGTGAATATGGCATAACCAATGCAAAAAAATATTGCGCAAGAAAATAAAAGCCGTATCATATATATATATATATATATATATTCAAGTAGTCAATATTGTACTCAAAGTGGTTTGATTTATAAATGCAAGTCCATGTCTAGCCCAATACCCTAGGCCAGCAATATAACTAAAAGTCTAAAAGAATACACTGCCCTTGAACATTCGCATCGGTTAATATAAAATAGCCCAAAATCTAAAATATAATTAATAATGCTCAAAATCAACTGGATCAGATTATGGAACGGTTGTGCAAAATGAGATTTTGCTATAGTGCTTATGTAAATATATAAGTAATTGTAGGTTATGCAAAATGATTTTATATAACTTTTTTGTGTTTCGCAAATGATGAAAAAAAAAAGAGTGAATAGTAATTGTTGTATATATATATATATATATGAGAGAGAATCATTTAAAAAAAATAAAGAAAATATGACAGTTTTATAAAATAGAGTATAGAACATATAATCAAATGTGGGTGTTGTGAAAATTGGTATCATACTATCATGTATAATATTGTTTTTTTTTTTTTTTTTTTTTTCCATTTTATTTATAATTAATGGTGAACTAACAACTCAATTTATTGTGAAAATAATAAGAGTTTTTTTTTTTTTTTTTTTTTTTTTTTTTGTGGTCAACTCATTTCAAATTACAGAAAATTTTGAACGGTCTTCTATATCACCGACAATATTTTATAGTGTGACTTCTGCCAATTAAAATGGCACTATCTCCAATCCTACTTATCCATATTATCCAAAGAAGAGCAGAAGACCCACAAAATTCTACACACCATTCCATCCACTCTACGACATGTCGTGGCCACCTCTCTATTCTTTCTATCTCATTTTTTGCTTCTTCTCCCTTCTCTCAGGGATCCAAACAGACGACCTTCAAATTCTCATGCAACTAAAATCCTCCCTTCTTGAAACATCAAACACCAGTGCCTTCATTTCTTGGGAAGCTGACAAATCCATGTACAACTTTACTGGAATCACCTGCAACTCAGATGGTTTCGTTACAGAAATCAAACTTTCATACCAAAATTTAACTGGGGTTCTTCCTCTTGATTCCATATGCCACCTCCAATCATTGGAAAAGCTCTCATTCCAATCCAACTACTTGCACTGTCCAATTATGGATCACTTGAACCATTGTGTCAACCTGCAGTGCTTGGATTTGAGCAATAATAATTTCACAGGGTGTTCTGTTCCTGCAGACATGTTCTCTCTAAGTCAATTACAGTATTTGTATCTCAACGAAAGTGGATTTTCGGGGACTTTCCCATGGAAATCTCTTCAAAACATGACTGGTCTTGTTCACCAAAGCCTCGGAGATAATCTTTTTAATCCTTTTTCATTTCCAAAAGAGGTGTTGAAGCTTACCGACCTGACTTGGCTAAACCTATCCAACTGCAGCATCCAAGGAACAATTCCAGCAGAGATTGGAAACCTTAAAGAGCTAATCAACTTGGAACTTTACCTCAATAACTTGACAGGGGAAATCCCAGTTGAGATTGGGAACCTACTCAACCTCTCATGGCTTGACCTCAGCGACAACTCATTCACAGGAAAACTTCCAGCCGGTTTAAGAAACCTCACGAAGCTAGAGATGTTTGATGCTTCAAGAAACTATCTTGAAGGTGATCTATTCGAGTTAAGGTTCTTGAACAACCTGGTTTCTCTGCAACTATCTGATAACAAGCTCTCTGGCCATGTACCGGCCGAGTTAGGCAAGTTCAAGAAGCTTGAGATCCTTTCTGTAAACAGGAATAGCTTCACAGGTCCCCTGCCTCGGAAACTTGGCTCTTGGGCTGAATTCTATATAATTGATGTGTCTAAGAACTTCTTTACTGGTCCAATTCCGCCAGCAGGGCCGGCTCAACGAATTTGGAGGCCCTAGGCAAAAGTTTTAAACGGGGCCTTTTATTATAAATTAATATATATTTTTTCAATTAAAATTTATTTTTCTTGCTTTTTGAGATTCAATTAGTTCTTCTCTTTGTCTTTTCTTTTTTAGTTTTTCATATCCGGATGGATATTTTCTAGTAGACATTTGTAATTAAAAAATATTTACGAATAAATAAAATACAATCTATAATAATAATAAAAATTACAATTTAACTAGAATAATATAAATTTAACGTATAAAACAATAGAACCTGGTTTATAAAAAGCACAATTGTAGCTTTACTTAATATGATCACTTTACACTTTAAACCTGCACAAAAAAATTAAAATTAATATTAATACAAAATAAATTATTCTGAATTTATAATTTTGTTATCAATACTCTTCACTAACAAAATATGTAGAACTCAATTTGATTCACACATTCACTGATACTAAAAGTTCATCACAGCATCACACTAAAAAAATCTGATTTCTTAAAAAAAAAAAAAATCAAATATCAAAAAGCAAAAGGCAAAACGTGTAAGGCTTTCTCTGATTTCTTAAAAAAAAAAAAAATCAAAAATCAAAAAGCAAAAGGCAAAACGTGTAAGGCTTTCTCTGATTTCTTAAAAAAAAAAAAAAATCAAAAATCAAAAAACAAAAAACAAAAGGCAAAACGTGTAACTGTGTAAGGCTTTCTCTAGAAGCCACAGCCAGCTTTTTTTCACTTTTTGTAAAGTGAAATCAATGGTCCGGATGAATTGATGCTTCTAGAGATATCTTTAAGGGCCCGGATCAACGTTCAAGAGAAATCTATTTCTCTTTTCACTTTTTGTAAAGGCAAATATAGTCTCTGTGTTTGTTCTCTTGCCGCAGCTGCTTGTGCTCTTTACTTAGCAGCAATAAGCAATAGCAAAGCTGAGCAAACTCCTCTTCAACCAAAAAAAAAAAAAAAAAAAAACCCAGCAAACTATGAAGAAGACGAAAGAGGCAAAGGAGGAGAAAACAAAAAATGAACCTGAAATGAAGATCTGTGAACACATCAAGTCTGTTGCCAACACCAATTGATGAGTAAGTCAACCAAAAAAAAGTGTTTTTTGTTTTTTTGAATCAAGATGGAGAATGGAGAGAGTCAGAGAGTGGCGATTTTTTTCTTCTTTCTGCCTTTTGTAATATTTTCTTCCACAAACCAAAGATTATTGCTTTTTGTAATCTTTTCTTCTGCAAGTTAAAGATTTGATGATGGGATTTCATGTCACTTCAATGTAAGTAACGGGCAATTTTTTTTTTTTCAAGATGAGAAACGGGTGTTTTGTGATCTTTTTCTACTGGAAGCTAAAGATATCATGTCACTTCAGTGAGAAACGACCCCTTTTTTTTTTTCCTCAAATGAGAAATGGGCCTCTTTTGTCCAACAAGTAAAGTCCATTGCATTCTCTACCCAGACCAAGTGTGCTCCAATGAGCAAGGTCCTGGATAAAGCATAGGTTTCCAAAGAAAATAAGACAACAGACAGTGGACTTGGCTAGCTGACTGACAAAAATAAGATTGAAGCTAAAGGATGGAACACATAGAACATTATGAAGGGTAAGATGTTCTGAGATTTTCACAATGCCAATATGAGTGACTGAAGCTACTTCTCCATTGGGCAGATTAACAAAAGTGTTTAAAGTAGCAGTGATAGTAGTGAAACATGCAATGGAATGCACCATGTGATCAGTAGCCCCTGTGTCTATGATCCAATTAGTGGCATGAAAGATCTCTCTATCAACTACTTTGGCAGAAAAAATGGAATGTTTAAAAGAAGGGGTGAAAGGGAACAATGAATTTGTACTTGACATGGTGTCAACAAAGGAGTTATTTGCACTGTCTGAAGGTGAAATGGATGAAGGATGTACACCAGTTGCAGCAGGTACACCAGAAGCTCTAGGAATCATGTTAGAGACAGCAGCACTTGTACTCACAGTTGCAACATGGTGATTAGTACCTTGATCAGTACCCGTATTGAAAAAGGTAAGCAATTGCTCACATTGTGCCTTAGAAATAGGACATTGAGCAGATGCATTGGAAGGAACTTCAACACCTTGGCATTGGGGATATGAAACTTGATTAGCATTGGAATTTAGCTTGCCTTTGTGTTTGTAACCTGGTGGGTACCCATGCAGCTTGTAACACTTGTCCACAGTGTGTCCAAGCATGTTGCAATGGGTGCACAAAGGCCTCTCCTTCTTAAGGCCAACTTTACCTCCATAATTCCCTCTGGTGTTGGCATACATTGCCACTGAATCAGGTTTAGGTGTGAAGGCAGAACCATGACCAATGCCTTTATGAGATTCTTCTTGAAGAACCAAAGCATGCACCTTGCTCATTGATGGAAATGGCTCAAGCATGAGAATGTGACTCCTCACAGTCTCAAAGTTCTCATTGAGCCCCATTAAAAATCTCATTACATAGGATTTCTCATGAGTAATGCTTAGAATCTTCATTGCACCACAAGTACAAGCTGGTAATGGCTCATAATGAATCAGTTGATCCCAAAGCTTCTTGAATTTAGAGTAATACTCAGTCACTGATAATTGACTCTGAGTTATCTGTGAGATTTCCTGTTGACGATTATAAATCTTTGGTCCATTTCCCTGTGAAAACATACGTTGCAGCTCAAGCCACATCTCCCTTGCAGTCTCACAACACATGATACCACTTGACACATCAACATGCATAGAGTTGATCAACCAAGAAAGCACCATTGTATTACAGCTTTCCCAATCTTCGTACAGAGGAGAATCATCTTCAGGTTTTGCAATTTTGCCATTCACGAATCCTATCTTTTTCTTGGCGGTTAATGCTAGAACTATAGCCCTAGACCAAGATTGATAGTTCCTCATTCCCAAAAGTGGTTGAGTGACTAAGATATTCCCTGGATTCTCACTAGCACTAAGGAAAAATTGATTGGGAGAATTGGTCTCTGTGTTGGACTGAGGGATTTGCTGCGTGGATTGGTTGTGCGCAAGAACAGAGTCACTTCCTTCTCCAGAAGCCATTGATGCTATTCACAAGCTTGAATGAAACTTCTAATGAAATTTGAAAAGAAAACAAAAGATTCTTCAAGATACAGTACCAACACAGATTAATCGAGTCTCTGTGAATCAAAATTCAAGGATTTTCTCGAAGAGATTTCTGTTTGGTAAACAAGAATCTTTTGTAATCAAAGAATCAAGACTAGGAAATCAGTATTAACTGTGCTAGTCGCTCTGATACCATGTAAAAACTAGAGAATCTAAATAGAATTGAGAGCATTTCATTGATGGAGAAGAGAATTACAAGAAATGGAATGAATGAATAATACATCACTGTACTCTGTTTTTATATACACAGTAAACATAACCGCCCTACAATTGGCGCCAAATTCTGTTACTTGAAATCTTCTAGAATTTGTACACGTGGCAATCCAGGAGCAAAGGACTCCTGGATTTGCGGAACTAACTTCTTTAATGCTATTAGATGAAGAAATCATGATCTGGCATAGCTTCAAGCATTTCCAATACTTCTGTGCTCATCAAGCCATTTGATGCAATCCCTGTGCTCTGAGAGATGCACTCCTTATCAGCAACAGCTGCCTTCGTGGCTTGAACAACACACTTGTCATTAGCAACTGCTGCATTGCCTGCTACCCTTGTAGCTTGGCTGATGCATCTCACATCAGTAGCTGCTACATGCTGTGGGATTTTACTTGGACTCTTAATAGGATTCAATCCAATTGAATGACAATGAGCTTTCAGGTAGTATACAACAACTTCCAACTTTTCTAACATCCTTTCTTATCTCAAACAATAGATTGACTGGGGAGATTCCATATACGATTTGCAACTTAAGTTTACTTCAAATCTTGGATATCTCTAATAATAGTTTGAGTGGTAAGATTCCAAAATGTTTGGGAAATTTCAGTGATAATCTTCAGGTGATGGATTTTAGAATGAATAACTTCTACGGCACCATCATTGATACATTTGCAAAGGGTAATCAGTTGAGAACTCTTGTCTTTAATGATAATCATTTAGAAGGGTTGTTACCAAAATCTTTGGTCAATTGTACAAATTTGGAAGTTCTTAACTTTGGAAATAACAACATAAATGATCTTTTTCCCCATTGGTTGGAAGCACTTACCACTCTACGAGTTCTTGTCTTGAAATCCAATAGATTCTATGGTCCCATAGGAAATCATAACATTAGTGGGATATTTTTCCCTAAGCTACGAATTCTTAACCTCTCACAAAATGAGTTTAATGGTCTTTTACCAAGAAATTATTTTGAAAACTTGAATGCCATGATGATTGACGAAGAAGGTAACCATGAACCAATGTATTTGGGTAAAAGTTCTTATTATCATGATTTTGTGGTGGTGACCGTGAAAGGGTTGGAGATTAAACTGCAAAGAATTCTAACTATCTTCACAACAATTGATTTTTCAAGTAACAAATTCGAAGGAGAGATTCCAGAAGCACTTGGAAGGCTTATAATAACCTAACCAACCATCTCCCATCATCATTGGCAAATTTGTCACAACTTGAATCTTTAGACCTTTCTTCAAATAAGCTCACTGGACAAATTCCTATTCAATTAAAAAGTCTAACATTTTTGGCCAAGTTAAACCTTTCACAGAACAAGCTTATTGGACCCATACCTCTGGGCACGCAATTTGGTACATTTGAAAACAGCTCATATGAGGGAAACTTGGGATTGTGTGGATTTCCTTTGTCAATCAAATGTAGCACCGGTGATCCATTGCCACCACCACTACCATTAATATTCGAAGAAGACAATGATTCGATATTTGCAAGTGGATTTGGTTGGGAAGTCGTGTTATTGGGCTATGGATGTGGATTTTTGGTTGGATTGGCTATGGGATGCATTGTGTTTAAAGGAGGAACACCTCAATGGCTTCTAAGGTTTGTTGAAGGAGAACGAAATGGAAAGATGAGAAGGCATAATAATCCAAGACCCAGGAAAAGAAGAAATTAATGCATTCAATGGTGCTCTAATTGGTGAGTTTGACAAACTTCTTTTTAGAATACTATGTGTTATGGTTTTGTATAAACTTGCCTTAGAAATAACTTCATTATAAATATTTTGTAATATACGATCCCTTCCCCTATCTTGTTGATGATTGCAGGCATCTAATCTCTCAATTTCAGCAAGTGAAGGTGAGCGGCGTGAGCCACTGTTTCAGTGAATGCAACAAGTGTGCTGATGACTTTAGCGAAGAAAAAGACCAGCCTTGCCTCTGATTTTGTTTATTTTAGTAGTCTTCCTGTGGACTTTGCTTTCTGCTTTGTGCTTTATGTTCGGACTGTAATGGATGTTGCGTAAACAGACCTTGTCCTGTTCCTGGCTCTCTGTAGCCTCTTATATGAAGTTTCCGTTTCTTGTTTGTACCAAAAACAAAAATAGAAGGGTGGCCTAGGATTCAATTAGAGTTCTAATATTTTTCTTTTGGTCAAATCCATTAAGTGAAAGAGAGTGGGAGAGAGAGGAAATCGTTTTGGTAAGTCGAGGACTGAATGTAACTTTTGAAACTATGGTGCAACAATTGGCAAAAGCTAGTAGCCAAAAAAAAAAAAAATCAAAAAAAAAAAAAAAGAAGAGCCAAAAAAAAAAAAAAAAAATCAAGCATCAATTAATCATCATTAATTAGAAAAATAAAAATAAAGAAGGAGCAAGTAAATAAGAAAAAACAATTAATAGAATGGGGTAATTGAACAGATTTGAATTTGATAAGAATACAAATCCTTTATCCTAAATGATAAATCATTTATTCTTATGAGAAGAATCCTCTCTTCTCTCACAAAAGGTATGGGCCCTAATATAGGACCCATGATAGGGCCCACAACTTCTTCTAGAGGAAGAGGATTGCTTTAGTAGGAGTGAAGAATTTCTCGTCCAAACTTTTATGTTTTATTTTATACTTTATCAATTACGACTTGTCATGTATTATTTTTCTATTATTCTTATAAATAATTAAACTTTAAAATGGCCATAAAATCAAATTCTTCATGTTAATGTTCAAATTCTTCAGGATTCAAATTGGGAGTTTAAGCAGGAATCTCTAACACCAAGTGAGCCTCCACGATTCAAAAAGTAGCCAATTGTTTTTGAAATGTGTTCAGCTTAGAACAATGATCTCGACTTCGAAGAACAAAATGCTGTGTAGAAAATGCAGCACTTATAACCCATGATAGAAAATTGTGAGTACAGTTCCATCTAAGAACAAAGCTACAAAATCATTGGACCTCTAGTTGCTTTTCATGTGATTTAGCAAGAAAGAGCTGTGTGGTTTGAAACAGCTCCTACATTTAGAACACGTTGCCTAATCAAATGCAACCCAAATAATTGAACAAAACAAAGTATTCAAACTTTTGAGAGAGAGACTAACAATTAGATAGCAAGGTCATGTGCTCATAATATATGTTGCCTTAAAATATGACACACAACATATGACAAAAAAAAAAAAAAGTTTTTATATCTTATACTTCTTGAATAAAAAAAAAAAAATTCTTTTACTTATGGTGAACAAATTAAATATAAAATTTCATTAAAAAAATTAAATATAAAATAAAAGGAAAAAAATAAGTAAATTACCATTTTCATTTTCTCAAACCTCAAAGGAAAAAAAGTGTAATTACCCATTATTTAAAATTTTAAAAATTAAAAATTAAAAAAACTTAGACAAATAGGTGATTTTTGTTAAAATTTGCAAAATAATATTATTTTAAAAATAATAATTTAAATTGAGATTGTTTTGGAACTATTTGGAAATTTAACATTTTTTTTTCCTAAAATCCAAGGTTTTCAAACCCAGACCGGACCGAGAGGTCGAACCGTGAAAATCGAAAATCGGGATGAAAATTGATTTCTTAAGCATAAAAAACGGGATTTTTTGTTAATTCCGTGAATCCCTTAAAACCGGGGTTGGACTGCACGAACCAGTGGCAAGAACCGTGAACCTCTTAGCATTTTTTTTTTTATTTTAAATTTGATAAAAACAACTTAACACAATTTTATTATACTTAATTAAATTATCCATCTCTTACAAGGAATAAAAAAAAAATTATAATTAAAATCTTTCAAAGATATTCAACTTTACTTCAAAAATCAATCATAAATTTTAATGTTTTCATGGTTATTATTTTATTTTATTAACTTTCTTATTTAATTATTAAATATATGCTTGAAAATCATTAAATTTCCCTCACATATATAGATATATTGTCAATTTTGCTAGTTTTATAAATTTAATATCTATATTTAGGCTTTAATTAATTATTAAATTAATTATGACGTCATCACGGTTCAATCCCGATTTGACCTCAAAAACCTTGAACCTCTTCTTTTACGGTTAAATAAACGGTCTGAGTCTGAAAACCTTGCTAAAATCAAGTTAGCTCAAATCGTGTTTTGAAAACATGTTTTCAATTTAAACTTAACAAAATCAGGTATATTAAACCCAAAAAAAAAAAAAAAAAAGTTCCCAAATAACTTCAAAACAATACTAATTTAAATAATTAATATTAAAAAGAGATTAATTTATAAATTTAGCCGAGAACTTTCACTGCTGTGAATGCTGACTCTTATTTATTTATGTACTTTTAAAAAGCAAAGCAAAACACATTGCAACTCGTAATTCTTAACATTAATCGTAGTCATGCTTTTCTCATCAACTTCCTCCGAGCCCTTTCTCCCCCATGGTACTTTTTCTTTTTTTGAGGAACAGGTCATGGTACTTCAATGCAAAAAAATTCAGAGGGCATGCTTGCTACTGTGCTGACGGATTTATGTAAAACAATTGGCCATCACTAGTATCTGGAGTAATGAACTCAATGACCCAAATAAGTAACCAATTCATATGATTCAATCTGGAAAATCAAATATAAATATTGCTGGCAATGAAAAAAGTTTAATTTTCATCTTTAGTACTAGATTATTTTGGGCAAACATATCAAATATAATCATTGATACTCTAATCTTAAAGAGGCAAACAAATTGCTTACAGGTCATTTAATCACATATTTAGAGCATCCACACCAGCTCGTGTAAATTTATCATCTATTTTACATGGAAAAAGCTACTTTTTCTATTTTACACTATCACATTTCTAAAACACTCACATCTGTTCATCTATTTTACAAATCTATTCTAATTAAATAATATTATTTATTGTTTTTTTATTATTAGTTATTAAAACCGTTTCTTTCTCTCTTTCCCTACCCGTTTCTCTCTTTCCACACCCATTCTCTCTTTCAGCTCACTCACCCGTTTCTCTCTTTCCCTCACTCACTCCCAGCTCGCCGACCTAGCCGATCTAGCTTACTCCCAGCTCGCCGATCCAGCTCACTCCTAGCTCGCTGTTGCCGCTGCCTCAGCCACCAATCGATTCGGCCTCCATTTCGCTTTTGCCCTCCCTCTCTCCTCCACAACCAACCCTTCGCCTCCCACCTCCAACCGACGACAGCAATGGAAGATTCGGCGGCAGCAATGGAAGACCTGACAGTAGCAGTGGTAGCAGATCGGGCAGCAGATCCGGCTCCTTTGGGCTGCGTTTTCTGGTGGGTGTGGACTGTTTTTGGGTTGGGTTGATTTTTGGGTTTCTTTTGATTTTGGGTTGGGTTGATTTTTGAGTTTCTGTTGATTTTGGGATATTTTTCTATGCTAGGTTGCGGTGTTTGGTGGTGGCGCTGGCGCTGGCACTGGTGCTTGGATATTCTTCTTCCTTGCTGCGCTAGTTTGTTGCAGTTTGATAGAGGAGAGAGAAAAAAAGAATAAAAAATTATTTACACATTGAACAGTAACCGTGCATATATGCACGGTTACTATTCATATACATATGTGGGTGTATATTTTACACATCTTTACACCCACTGATGTGGGTGTTTTTTTGCCTAAAATGTGTAAAACTTGCACCTTTTTCTATTTTAGAGGACTTTACATGAGTTGATGGGGATGCTCTTAGATTTAGATTTCTTTAGAATAGGATACTAGAGTATAAAATCCATCATTTTATTGATTGATAGCACATTGAAGAATGCGATTCGAGGAATGAGACACTAGTACTAAACTAGGGTAATGATATTTTAGCATTTCAATGCTGGATGGAATTTCCGGGAAAATCATATTCTTGTATGCGTTAGATTAGATCTCCATTTTCATGGGAACATCACAGATTCTACGCAAAGAGATTCAAACTTTAAATTTGGAAAAATTATGGAGACAGAACCTTTTTTTTTTTGGGTGGAATTTTACAAATATTATTAGTATATTACAGTATTACCCTTTGATAAGGGTATTTTTGGCAAGCAAAGCCTATGAAGGCTAATGGTACCAACGGAACCGTTGGCCCCATAAAAGCCGACGGAGCTTACAAATGATGATATAACCATAAAAGCTGACGGACGCATCTCCCCCATGAGCTAACAGAAGATCCTTGAGCGATTGGTGACCATAGACCGACGGAGTGGAAAAGCTGACGGGTCCTACATGGCCTTGCATATCACGTACAAAAGCCCTACTACTCACATGGAAAGACACCCTAAAATCTCAGAAACCCTAATATCAGATCTTCTCTATAGGGAAAAATTCCCACTCTTAAGGGATTTGGATTCGCTACTCTCCATTATATAAGCACTAGGCCTCTTCTTTTCTCAGGTACGCAGAAAATCACTAGCTCTCTCACTATAGAGTTCTTAGAAATTTCTCATTTGCTAACTTAACCTTCAGAGGGTTTTTGGTTGGTATCACACCGGTGCCTTTTGTTTGGTCCTTGTGTTCTTACTCCGCAGGTACTCATCAGCGTGATTTGGAGCCAACAACTCACTAACGATTATAGCACATCATCACCCTTGAATTTTGACAGGAATATGAATTTAATCCTTGAATTCTTTATTTGAATAATTAATTCCTTTGACTTTGAGTTTGTTACGAATCAAAAATCCTAACCATTCTCCCATTTTTAAATAAATAAATCCCTAACGATTCTTATGAATCTTATCATGTGATCTATACATGGTAAAAATGATGTTTTTAAAATTATCGATATGTGGAAGAACCACATACACATAAAGTAAATATATCCGTTAATATTTAATTGAAAATATCAATTTCAAAAAAATGAAAATACTAACAAATGGTTTAATTTGTCACAACTTTAAATTTCAGAGGTTGATTCAAGGACTAAATCGTTACCCCTGTTAATGTTCAAGGATATTATTTGTATAGACACTTGTTTTTGGGATTAGAATTCATCCCAGTCTCTTATGATAACTTTACAGTGGAATTATTAAAATTTTGACCTTTTATTGGTAAATTAGTGGTTTATATTTTACTAGACATCAAACAAACATGAAACATTTTATATTCCTATAAAAAAAACATTTATATCATCATTTTGCACTGGTGGCTCTACTTGTCAAAAAAAAGAAAAGAAAAATTATATAAATAATCATTTTAAACTAATATGTTTTGTGACCATCCTGACTTAAAAAAAATGTATATATATACTTAAAAAAAATATTATATACTAAATTAACCTATTTTGACCACCCTAATAAAATGTTGAACGCCTTTACTTGAGAATCATAAGAATTTGAGTTCAATAAATATAAGAATAATGCTACATCCACAACTTTTTTATAATAATTTCACAATAAATCTTATGTGGTAAGCTGTTACTAATTCTAATTCGGGTTCAATATTGAGATGTGTTACCCACCAATAACAAGCTAACAACTTGTTGCATAAGATTTGTTATGAAATTATTGTGGTTACTTTATTATTCTCATATTAGCATTTTCAATTTGTACTTTATCTTTTATTAATCTATTTTTTTTTTCTTATTCTCTATGTTAGTACAATTATTTTTTAATATTTTATGTATTTGCCTTTTTTTTTTTTTTTTTTTTTTTTTTGTGACGTTGATATATTCAAATTGTCTCTTTATTAAATTTTGTATAATTTAAGTTTTTTAGTGACCACCCTAAAAAAAATTCATAGAACCGTCACTGTCATTTTGAATATAAATCCTTAGTATTACTTTTTGTGACTAGTAGAACATGGAATAGAATATAAAAGGCTAAAATGCAAAACTGACCATCTAACTTTGCGTTCGTTCATTTCAGTCCTTTAAGTTTCAGATTTATTCAATTAAGGTCTTTCTGTTAACTTTTTTTAAAATTTTTTGAAAAATAAATCTGGAAAATATTTTTCAATCATTAATTGAATTTTTTTAATTTAAAAATTTTGGAGAAAAATTTATAAAATTGAAAAATTAACCACAACATATAACAAAAGTTGATGGAAAAGCTTTAATTGAATAAACTTGAAAGTTAAATGACTGAAATGAAATCTGAAGAAATTTAAAATATCAATTTTGCATTTTACCCAATATAAAAAGTGGTGCATAAAATTTTTATATCATTAATTTGACATCTATTTGAATAATTGATGATATGATATTAAAAAAAAAAAAAATCAAAACCTCTCATTTATGTTTGAAAAATTAAGATTTTAAGAATTGTAGAGAATAATTACCTTAGAGCTAGATTCCCTGTATTAAGAACCCTCGCAAAAGTTATTCAAACAGTTTTGGGGATTGAGAAGTCTTTGTGTAGCTAGGTTTTAACTAGACTCTTCCGAGTTCATAAAAAATAAAAACCCCAAAAAGAGATAAATGAAATTGGGCATCATATTCTCAAATTATCTGGGAATATGGTTCCCATGGTCATACAATTTCTTAGATTTTTTTTTTTTTTTTTAATTTAAATAAAATACATCAATCAAATTTTACCAATGAAGTATTTGGATTTTGGAAACGACCTTAGGAATATTTCTTGTGAGCTGCTAATCTATGGAACACATGAGGAACAAGTAATATTTTTTCTTTATTCGAAAGGTCATTTCAAAATTTCTACGTTAATTAAAGAATCTCCAAACAATTATTTTTTCTGTTCCTATAGTTAGCATGGAGAATTACATAAATTGTCTTACAGAAGAACCATCTCTGAACTCCCTCTCACTTGCTCTCTCTCTCTCTCTCTCTCTTCACTGGTACCCTTCTTGTGTGTTGAAGTTCCAAATTTCCATTTGTTAAGAGCTCAACAAGTAAAAAGATTTTTGTTTTTTTGGTTCATGGAAATCCATTATGGACTTCATTTTTTTTTTCTTTTAATGCCTTGAATATAAAGTTTCATTAATTTATATTTTTTGGAATGCTAAATTATTGCTAATATAATTTTCTTCCGTTTCCTACTTTTATTTTTGGCTGGCTGCATCCATTCCTAGAAACAATGTGGTTACTGAATAATGTCTCATATCATGTACTATTATTGTTTGTCATGTAAATTGTGACCATCATGCGGCAATGGCCTTGTACCCAAGTGGCACCTGGGTTCCTATGTGACCTGTTGCTTGGGGGTTCTATATCCCGCACTTACAAAAAAAAAAAAAAAAAAAGTGTGACCATCATGCAAGACCAATCACAATTTTGGCTATTTTGACTTCCCAAATTGTATTTGTTATTATTTTTATGAATATTGCTATTTTTTCGGATGCTGTCATGACTCTTGATTGCACTAATAGCAAAGATCTTTCTTTTGAACACTTCAACTCTCCTGAAGCTCTATCTCTCTGTGTTTTTTGCACTCTCTGGAACTCACATGGTGGTTAAAAATGGGTCTCCATTTTTTTGCTTTAGCTCTCACAAGGCTGAATGGCCTCATTTTCTTTCTTCTTTCTTTCAGCGTGTGAGCAGGGCCGGCTCAAGATTGTTTGAGGCCTAAGACGAGAATTTTATAGAGACCTTTTTACATCTAAATATCACTTAAATAATTTTTATTTAATTTCAAATCCATTATTAATTCTTACTTATTAATATGACTAATTCATCCAAAGTGAGCTAATAATAATTACTATATAGGATTTACAAATTGGCATATCACCAATAAAAGAAAAGTTATTCAAACATTCATTTTATTATATCATTTAAGTAACATCGATCATATTCCTGTCACATCAGTTTGTAAATTTTTTTTCTAAAATTTGTACTAGCTTTATCATTTTTCATACACTTAATGGTGACTATGCTGTATTTTTATTAATTGTTTTTTTTTTTTTTTTTTTTGTGTGGAGAAAATGCTAAACTTATTACAAATTTTACTACAAAAAGCTTATAAACTAATGTGACAATGAGGCAGCACTTCAACAAAAGAATAAATGAGTATTAAATTACTTTATAGGGGTTTCATTTAACCCCTTGGTCAGCACGTAACGCCGCCCCTGGGTCAGAGAGTATTGAATTACTTCATTGGTGGCATATCAATTTGTAAGACCTATGTAATAAAGCTTGTAATATACTAGCATAACTTTAATATTTTAGGCATTCTTAAGATTGTGATAAAATATACACTAAACTCACATTTTTTATTTAATTAAGAAAAAAAATAAAAACTTATTGCCCCATATTTGGGGGCCTTAGGCTATGTCCTAGATGGCCTAGGCCTAGGGCCGGCCCTACGTGTGAGACACGATTGGCATCACTTCTTGTTAAGAGAAGTCTAACTCGTCTCAAGGCATGAAGACAAGCTCATAAATGAGCTTTGACAAATGTGGCAAGCAAGTGAGCTGGGCCCACACAGTGCTTTGCATCGTATTTTGTATTGGCAGAAAAATGTAGTTTATTTTATTCTTTAATTTATTTTTGTTATTATTTAATTTATTTTTTCTATTATTTATAAGTTTTATTTTATTTTTTGATATTATTTATAAATCTTACCATACTATTTTAACTAACTTTTAATTCTATCTGTGGTCTTTTAGCAAAAAGATTTCGATTTAACTGACTCTTAATAGTGCCACTTCCTGCCAATTAAAATGGCACCATCTTCAGTCCTACTTCTCATTAGTCTGTAAGGAAGATCAGCAGAGCCACAAAATTCTACGCCATTCCGTCCACCCTACAACATGTCACGGCTACCTCTCTGTCCTTTCTACCTCCTTTTTTGCTTCTTCTCCCTTCTTTCAGGGATCCAAACAGACGACCTTCAAATTCTCATGAAACTAAAACCCACCTTTCTACAAACATCAAACACCAGTGCTTTCAGTTCTTGGGAATCCAGCAATTCCACCTGCAATTTCACTGGAATCACCTGTAATTCAGACAATTTTGTTACAGAAATCGAACTTTCAAACCACAGTTTAACTGGGGTTCTTCCCCTTGATTCCATATGCCACCTTCAATCATTGGAAAAGCTCTCGTTCGGGTTCAACAGCTTGAACTGTCCAATTATGGGCGAGTTGAAAATTTGTGTCAGCCTACAGTACTTGGATTTGGGCAACAATTTTTTCATGGGGTGTTCGGTTCCGGACATATCTGTATCTCGATGGAAGCAAATTTTCAGGGACTTTCCCTTATAAATCTCTCCAAAGCATGATCGGTCTTGCTCACCTAAGCCTTGGAGATAATCTTTTTAATCCTCTTCTATTTCCAAAAGAGGTGTTGAAGCTTACCAACTTGACTTGGCTGGACCTATATGGCTGAAGTAGCCAAGGAACAATTCCAGTAGAGATTGGAAACCTTAAAGAACTTATCTACTTGGACCTTTCCTACAATAACATGACAGGGAAAATCCCAATTGAGATTGGAAACCTAGTCAACCTCAGGGAGCTTGAGCTCCCTAACAACTCTTTCACAGGAAAACTTCCTGTCGGTCTGAGAAACCTCACAAAGCTTGAGGAATTTGATGCTTCATTGAACTATCTTGAAAGTGATCTATCCAAGTGGAGGTTCTTGAACAACCTGTACTCCGTTTGATACATCCACTCAAATACATGTTTTCAGTTTTTAAACAACATTACACATATTTCTACACTTTTTTTATTTACATGTATTTTCACACATGTTTTTAAACAACCATTTTTAGTTTTCAAGTGCACGTATCAAACACCTCCCAGGTTTCTCTATATCTACTTGAGAACAACCTCTCTGGCCAAGTACCGTTTGAGTTTGGCAAGTTCAAGAAGCTTGTGAACCTTTCTTTATACAGGAACAGCTTCACAGGTGCCCTGCCTTAGGAACTTGGCTCTTTAGCAAAATTCTACCGCATTGACGCGTCTGAGAATTTCTTTATCGGTCCAATTCGGCCGAATATGTGCAAGCAAGGTACTATGCGCTTTCTTCTTATGCTTCAAAACAATCTCACCGGTGAAATTCCAGCAAGTTACGCTAATTGTTCTACTCTACATCGTTTTAGAGTCTGTAATAACTCGCTTCCGGGTTCTGTTCCTGCTGGAATCTGGGGATTACCTAACGTGAACATAATTGATATACCATTGAATCGTATCAATGACCCAATCACATCAGATATAAAAAATGCCAAGTTTCTTGGACAGTTATTTGTGGCAAACAATCGCTTATCCGGTGAATTATTACCCGCCGAGATTTCAGAAGCCACGTCTTTGATTTCAATTAATCTGAATGAAAATCAGCTTTCAGGTAGTATACAGCAACTTCCAACTTCTCTAACATCATTTCTTATCTCAAACAATAGACTGACCGGTGAGATCCCACATACGATTTGCAATGTAAGTTTTCTTGAACTCTTGGATATATCTAATAATAGTTTGAGTGGTAAGATTCCAAAATGTTTGGGAAATTTCTGTGATAATCTTGTGGTGATGAATTTGCAAATGAATAACTTTCACGGCACCATCCCTGATACATTTGAAAATTGTTATCTATTAAGAACTCGTCTTCATTGGCAATCAATTAGAAGGGTTGTTGCCCAAATTTTTGGTCAACTGTAAAAATTTGGAAGTTCTTGACCTTGGAAATAACAAGATAAATGATCGTTTCCCCTGTTGGTTGGAGGCTCTTCCCAATCTGCATGTTCTTGTCTTGAAATCCAATAGATTCTATGGTCCTATAGGAAATCATAACACTAGTGGAATATTTTTCCCTAAGCTACGAATTCTTGACCTCTCTCACAATAAGTTTAGTGGTCTTTTACCAAGATATTATTTTGAAAACTTGAATGCCATGATGATTAATGAAGATAGTAAACATGAACCACAATATTTGGGTGAACTTTCTTATTATCAAGATTCTGTGGTGTTAACAGTGAAAGGGTTGGAGATTAAACTGCAAAGAATCTTAACTATCTTCACAACAATTGATTTTTTGAGTAACAAATTTGAAGGAGAGATTCCAAAAGAACTTGGTGGGCTTATAATTCTTCGCTTGCTCAACCTTTCCCATAATAGCCTAACCAACCATATCTCGTCATCATTGGAAAATTTGTCACAACTTGAGTCCTTAGACCTTTCTTCCAATAAGCTCACTGGACAAATTCCTATTCAATTAACAAGTCTAACATTTTTGGCCAAGCTAAACCTTTTGCAAAAGAACCTTACGGGCCCATACCTCAAGGCAAGCAATTTGGTACGTACATTTGAAAACAACTCATATTATGACAATTTGGGATTGTGTGGACTTCCTTTGCAAATCAAATGTAGCACTAATGATCTGTTGCCACCACCACTACCATTAATATTCGAAGAAGACAATGATTCGATATTTGCAAGTGGACTTAGTTAGAAAGTTGTGTTAATGGGCTATGGATGTGGATTTTTGGTTGAATTGGCTATGGGATGTGTTGTGTTTAAAAGAGGAACACCTCAATGGCTTCTAAGGTTTGTTGAAGGAGATCGAAAAGGAAAGATGAGAAGGCATAATAATCCAAGATCGAGGAAAAGAAGAAATTAATGCATTTAAGGGTGCTCTAATTGGTGAGTTTGACAAACTTCTCTTTAGAATAATATGTGTCATGGTTTTATATAATCTTGCCTTAGAAATAAAGTATTTTGTAATATATAGTATTCTACAATTTTTCTTTATGTTTCCTACAAGGTATTGTAGAAAGTGACAGCGCTTTTTTTTCTCTACTAAGATTATTAGCCTTTATCTTACAGCAAAGCGTTAGAATGGTGTATGTCGAAGAGTATAGTATACTAGCTTGTATGAATTATGGTGTCGTTCTCTTCTTTCTAGAGTAACATTCAACTTTTATAAATGTGTGTATATTTGAGGATATTCTGTTTTGAGATTGTATGGTAGTTGGGTTGATCTTATGCTTAGTTGGGCTTCTATGTTATGTTTGTTATATTTAAGGGTATTTTGTGCGTTGGTTTGTTTGTTTGAGACTCTGTGACAAGTGGGCCTTGGTTCGCTGTGGAATTATGGGCTTTTAAGGGATGGACTTGTGCTCTGTCAAAGCTTATCTCTCGGGCCTATAGTCTGTAGAGATTGAAGTGGATGCTAAGTTAGTTGTGGATATCTCGTCCAATGCCACTCCAACTGATAATCCCTTGTTTTCTCTTGTTGATGATTCAGGCATCTAATCTCTCATTTCAGCAAGTAAAGTTGAGCCACTGTTTCAGGGAATGCAATAGGTGTGCTGATGCCTTAGTGAAGAAAGGGACCAGCATTGCCTTGGATTATATATTTTAGTAGTCCTTTTGTGGACTTTCTTTCTGCTTTATCTTCGGACTGCAGTGGATGTTATGGACTCCTCATGTCGGAGTGAATAATTTTTTGTCCTAAATTTTGTGTTTTACTATATATTCTACCAATAACAACTTACTATATATGCTTTGTTTTTACTTCCTTATAAGATAACTAAACTTTAAAATGGCAAGAAAATCAAATTCTTCATGTTCATGTTCAAATTCTTCACGTTCACATCAAATTTATTCTGTAATTTGCACTCTAAAAGGATTAGATTGTGAAAATTCTTTCTAACATGCTTCTAGTTCTCTTTGCTTGAAGATAAGGCAGTAATAAAATAAATAAATAAATAAAAACATAGATATAGGACGCTTAAAGTTGACTTCGTCTCCATGTCATTGATTTAATTTGGTTGCTTTAAAGTTTTTTTTTTTTTTTTGAGGAAATGCTTTAAAGAATTTTAAACGCGCTCTCTGAAACTGGGAGTTTAAGCCGAAATCTTTAACACCAAGTGAGCAGGTAAGCCTCCAAGATTCAAAAAAGCAGCCAATTGTTTTTTCAAATGTGTCCAGCTTAGGACACTGATCTCAACCTTTCAAAGAATAAAATTATAAAATACTAAGTAGAAAATCTAGCACTTATAACCCATGATAGAAAATCTAGTATAAGTTTAGAAAATTGTGAATACAGTTCAATCTAAAAACAAAGCTACATAATCATTGGATCACTAGGGGTCTGTTTGGATACCGCTTATTACTGAAAACACTGTAGTAAAATAATTTTTAAATGTGTGAATAATGTCATAGAACCCAGTTTTTTAAAAAAAGTTACTGAATATGGTACTTGTGAGTCCTGTGAACAATGCACAAGACTCACAAGAAAAAAGGCTTCCGCTAGGAAACGCGCAAAACGCATTTCCCAAACAGAGGCTAGTTCCTTTTTATGTGATTTAGCAAGGGCAGTATGGTTTGGAACAACTTCTTTTTCTTTTCTTTTTTTTGGTTAAAGGGAAATACAATAAAAGAAACTAAGAAACTGAAAACAACTCAGGACAACGCCTGGCCACACCAACCCCAGAGAGATCAAATTCAACAATAGCAATCATATCCTCAGGAGGATTATTCATTACAATGAAACTCTGGTCTTGATCCGTGCCTTTCCTCGCCAGGTAGTCCGCACTTCCATTGGCTTCTCGATAACAATGCTTTATCCTGATTTGAGGGATCATGGATATCAACTTCCTGCCGTCCTCAATGATAGGTGACAGTGAGTTATTAGTGTAATTGGAGTTTCGTAACATGTCCACAACAGACTTCGCATCCAACTTAATCTCCACCATAACCAAATTCCGGTCTACGCAGAGCATCAAACCATCTCGAATTGCCCACAGCTCAGCCATTAAACTCATTGCTATTCCAATTTTTCTGGAAAAACCCACTATCCATCTGCCAGTCCAGTCTCGAATAACACCACCTCCACCAGCTAGACCCGAGTTTCCCAAAGAAGAACCATCGGTATTTAACTTCATCCACCCCTGTTCAGGTTTGCTCCAATGGACTTGTTTTATCACTGTGTGAGGCTTACCTTTCTTCGAATAGGCGCAAAAGAAAAATTCTATCGATTTGCTCATAATGTCTTTAGCCATATGAGGATTCTGAGAATGATTGCTGAAGACAAATTGGTTCCTGCTTTTCCAAATAGCCCACACAGCAAAGGAAAAAATTATATTCCAAGGGGAATGATTTTCATTCGACGCTTTATCATACTTACCATTGGTAGCCATCCAATTATCCAAATTTGATACAAAGAATTCTCTGTCAATACCCATTGCACCCAACTCATCCCACACCGGTTTAACCAATTCACAATTTCGGAGAGCATGAATAATAGTTTTTGTTTCTTTCAAACACCGAGGACAGCGAGAATCCACCTCCATTCCCCTAGCAGATAAACAGCCATTAACTCCAATGCTATTATGGGCACACTTCCAGAGAAAAAATTGAATCTTTGGAAGAGTTTGAAGCTTCTAAATCCAATTTCCGCCGAAAGCTAAGTTTTGACTCAAACCATTAGCCATCCTGTAAGCACTACTTAAACTAAAATCTCCACGAGGAGAGTCTGCCCACATTAATTTATCTCTACTGGTAGAAGCTAAAGCATACGGAATTGCTTGAATTTCCAGCTTAATGGAGGTAGGAAGCTCAAAAGGAATAAGGTCCCACCTCCACCCCCCAGGCATTGCTATATCCTTCACCTTCCACTCCGAAACCCCCAGAGGCAGAGGACCATAAACTTGCTGCCTTAGAGATCCCTTCTTTGACCAGGCATCATACCAAAAGCTTAAGTTGCTATCTTTTCCAATCACCCATCTAACACCTTGTTGGAATAGATCTGCTCCCTTATTCATCCCTCTCTAGATTTGGGACCTTGGCAAGATGCTTGAGTTCCTAGAATTAGTTCTTCTATTCGAACAGTACTTAGCTTTAAGCACTCGCGCCCATAAACTCTCCTCTTCCATTTGGAACCTCCAATTTAACTTTGTTAGCAGAGCCTTGTTCCTCCCCCTAGCACTTTGCAGCCCAAGACCACCTTCACTTTTTGGTTGGGTCACTTTCCCTCAACCAACCCAATGAACTTTCCTCACCGAATCTGTTGAACCCCACAAAAAATTTCTGTTTACCTGATCAATACCCTCTAGAACTCTATTCGGTAAAAGACTACACTACATCACATAAGCAGGGATGGTAGAGGATGAAGCCTGAATGAGCACAGCCCGGCCCGCTGGAGAAAGGAGCTTAGCCTTCCATCCCGCGAGTTTGTTCTTCACTCTATCCAAAATGAAGTTATAGTCTTGTGAAGAAGAGCCAGGGTGCTTGATAGGAATTCCTAGGTACTTACCAAGATTGGGAGTGGACGCAAAACCCAGAGTGTCACAAAAGGTCTCCCTCGTATCTCTATCCACATTTGGAGAAAAATAGACCCGAGATTTAGCTGCACTAATGGTTTGACCCGTTTCACTACAAAACTCCTCTAGCTCCTCTCTGATAGTTGTGCAATTCATATGGTCAGCCTTAGCAAAGAGAACAATGTCGTCGAAGGCTATGCCACCTTGGGAAGATTTAACCGGAACCCAAAGCTTCTGGCCACATTTTTCCTCTATAAGCTGCCCCAAATATTCCATGCAAAGAATAAATAAATAAGGAGACAAGTGGTCTCCCTGCCTTATAACCCTTGAAGGAAAAAAGGGCTCAAGAATCCCCCCATTAAATAGAATAGAAGAAGAGCTGGAGCTAACACAACTCAGAATGAGATCTATTAAGTTTTGCGGCAAATTTATCTTCACAAGCACATCACGAATAAAACTCTACTCAAGCTTATCATAGGCCTTTTCCAGGTCTATTTTCACTGCCATATACCCCGTACCTCCCTTTTTCTTGCTGATCGAATGAATAAGCTCTTGAACTATAACAGCATTGTCAATCCCTTTCCTGCCAGGGACAAAAGCCGTTTGGAGAGGAGACACCAGCTTTTCCAAATATGGTCTTAAACGAGCCACAATAATCTTTGTAACTATTTTGTACATAGTATTACATAGGCTTATAGGCCTATAGTTTCCCAAAGTTTCCGGACCTTGGATTTTTGGGATAAGAACTATGTGAGTCCTATTGAGATACTCTGGCATAGTTCTCGTGTCAAAGATATTCTTGACTTCTTGAATCACAGATTCCCCAACCATTGGCCAGAAATGTTGAAAAAAACCTGCATGAAGCCCATCTGGGCCAGGGGCTTTATTAGCTTTGAGAGACCATAACCCAGCCTCTATCTCCTCAGTTGTTACCCTCTAACTCAAGCTGTCCTTTTCCTCATTAGAAAGGCAGGCTTGCCTCCTAGTGTCATGACTTAAATCTCTAAGAGAGTAAGAATGGGAAGTTGAGTAGATATCACAAAAGCCATTCCGAATAAACCCCATCACCTCTTCCTCGTCGTTAATCCAGTCACCAACACTATTTTTAATAGCAGTAATGCGATTTCTGTTCCTTCTCACTAGCGTCAAAACGTGGTAGAATGCAGTATTTCGATCCCCATGGACCATCCAATTTACTCAAGACTTAAGAGCCCACAACTCATGCTCTTGATTCAAAATAATCTCTAACTCCTTGAGGAGGTTATTCTCGAGCTCTACAAGAGAGCTAGAAGGCCGAATGGCCATAGTCCGCTGAACACCATTCAAACGGGCTTGTATACGGTTTTTCTTAAAAAAAAATATTTCCAAACTGATCTCTATTCCAATCATTGGCCTTAACCATAAATTTATCAATAGCCTCCTCAAGATGAGAAGACTGATTCCAGGCCTGATCTACCACCCTGGGAAAGGACATATCTGCTAGCCAGAACTTTTGAAACTTGAAAGGGCGGTTTAGTCGCACCCTGTTCTGCGGTTTAGTTTCAAGAAGGACCGGGCAATGATTGGAGTGAAATCTAGTGAGATCCGTTATTCTTGCTTCTGGAAAAAGGACACACCACTCCGGGTTGACAAAGAATCTGTCGATTCTCTCTTGGATGAGATTTTGCACTTCTCTTCGATTAGTCCACGTGAACCTTGGACCAGAGAAGCCTAAATCCACCATATTACAATCATCCAAGCATTCTTTAAACAATAAAGACCGGTTTGAACTAACCACTCTACCTCCAAACTTATCATCACCAAAGAGAGGTTCATTAAAATCCCCAGCAATAACCCATAGCATGTTATGCAACTCAGCTACATTCGATAAATTATTCCACAAAATATGCCTTTCCGCACTCCTAAGACTAGCATAGACAGCAGAGAACAACCATTTATAATTAGAGGTACGAACCTTGACTGTAGCATGAATTTCTTGCTTAGAACTTGCTAGCAGCTCCACCTCCACTCTATCTGAATACCAGAGAAGCCATAGCCCCCCTTTCTGGCCAATCGTTTCAGTATGAAATACACCGTTAAATGGGAGCCGATCAGTTACATCACGAGCTCTATCTCCACCCACACGGGTCTCCATAACCACTAACAAAGTCGGATCATGACACCGAACAAGCTCCTGCACATGACTCTGAAAATTGGGCTTCAGAGCACCCCTACAGTTCCAAACTACTATATTCATGGTTAAGCATTAAAGGAATGGACCCTTCATCAGGCAGCATACTCGGCTGCTTCTCCTTCCTCGAGCTCCATTTGATCGGTCGCTCCACCTCCTCCATCCAGTCTTTCCTTGACCTTAACTTGCATATTCTCCTCCTCTGGCACCTCTAATGCCTTTATATCCCCTTCTAACTCACCTGAAATTTGCAAGCTAGACGTTGGGTGAGCACCTTCCTTTCTCTCATCCTCTCTCATCTCATTCTCTCGCAAATTTTGCATTTCCTTAATCTCTTGCCCTTTGAAACAGCTTACCTCCTGTTGAGATTGATCCATCAAAGAATTGAAGGTGAACAATGCTTCAGAGTTAAAGCCACGATGATTTAGAAAAGAGGAAGTCTCAGGTACAGAGTTATCTTTCAAAGGGTTATTACTGGCCACACCTTTAGTCAAGGATAAGGACGCCCTTCCTCTGGCAATTCCTTTTTTGCCCTTTACTGAAGGGCTAAACATTAATCCTGGGCTCTTAAACCCATTACTCTCCTTATTGGAACACTGACTCAAAATCTCCAGCCCTTTTACAATTGGCTACACCGCTTTTTGCATGTGGGCCTCACTTAGGCTATGATCCACTGACACCTTCCTCTTCCCTTCTCGTTTAAGCTTGTCACTAGGCCCATTCTTCAGTGAGCCCATATTCTTAAACGTATTTTGGTCAGTGGGACCATCTTTCCTTGTCGCTTTGTTCCCACCTCTTTTCCGTGTCACAACAACCCAAGGGCCGTACACATCATTGGGGGTGTCCTTAGCCGTACCTTCACACAATCCTGGCGTTCCCTCGCACGTCTCTGTCTCCTTAGGCTTAACCGAATTCGTACCTGAGCTGGCAACCTGGTGTCCACTATCTTCTTGGTTACCCTGCTCCGGTAAATTCTCACCCACCTCCCTCTTCCGTGTCTGGTCTTCCCGCACCGTATACAGACAACTCTCCCGGCGGTGGCCTATTCTTCCACAGGAAAAACAGAGCCGTTGAATACCCTCATAACTGACAAGCTTCTCTCGTCCACCAATGAGAATCGCAGTAATCAAAGGATTTCCAATGTCAACCTGTGTACAGAGGCGAGCGAACCTGCCCCTAGATTCATTCGTTGTATGGGTATCTATCCTTAGAACTCTACCAATCGCGTTGCCAATGATCTGAAGGGCCTCAACATCATAATACTCGATAGGTAGCTCATTCAATCTCACCCAAACTGCAACCGAGGATATACCCGCCTTTGAAGGATTAAAATCTGGTACCCAAGGTCTTATAGATAAGAAATTTCCTCCAATGAACCAAGGTCCATTCTTAAGAATAGCCTCATAGTCATCTTTTACTGCAAAACGGACTAGGACAAAATCATTACCCAAGCCAACGAAATCAATTTTTCCCACTGGCTTCCATAAGGACATGAGCCTAGCGTGGAGAAAAGAAAACCCCACTAACCTGCCAAGAACTTTCACAATGAAAGTTTTACTCCACGGAGAACGGAATCGGCGTTTCTATTCTTTAGAGAACTTGACGGCGATGAGACCCTCACGAAGATCCGTTATCTCCAAATCTGACTCCTCCTCAGCATCCATAGCTTCAGTAAAGTTGAAAGCTTGGGAATATGCCCCAGGTATTTCACCCACCAATCTATCCCTAAAGGACAAGGGGTGCCTGGTAATGCTACGCATGCCTGCAAAGGAGGCTTGATCTTCATTCATATGGCCGTCGAACTCAGCGTGGCTGACGTTCTTCACTTTTTTGTTACTACGGACTAACTCCGCTTCTTCCTCTCTAGAGAGAAAAAGGTCACTCATCCGTACACATAGAAAGTTACACCGCTTGCATACCTAACATCATGGAAGGTAGCTTTTGTTTGGAACAACTTCTACATTTAGAACATGTTGCCTAATCAAATGCAACCCAAATAATTGAACTAAACAAAGTATTCAAACTTTTGATAGAGAGATTAACAATTAGATAGCAATTAGCAAGGCCATGCACAAAATATATGTTGCCTTAAAGTCTGACACAACATATGCAAAAGAAAGGAAAAAAGGTTTTTATATCTTATACTTCTTGAATAAAAAATAAATCAAAATCTTTTACTTTTGGTGAGTAAATTAAATATAAAATGAAAGGAAAAAAAAAAGTATGCAAATTGTTGCTTAAGATTTTTTTTTTTTTTTTTAAATTATATTACATACTAGAAGCTTGACTGCGTCAAACAAACCTTATGGAAGACAAAGGTCAAGAAAGGGAAATTTCAGAGAGAGAGAGAGAGAGAGAGAGAGGAAAATGACGTTTTGGTAAGTGGGGTACTGAATGTAATTTCTAAAATGAGCAAAACTTAGGTACAGTACTTAAGTGCGGTTTCTTAGGTTCCGCTTTTAAAATTCTGCTATGTAGATTTTTTCTCATGAGAAAGAATTATATTTTTTAGTTAAGTAGCCACATGGCTAAATCTTAAGAAGGGAACCTAAGAAACAGCAGCTAAGGTACAGTACCTAAGTTTTGTCCTTCTGAAATTATAAAGCAATAATTGGCAACAGTTAACTGAGAGAGAGAGAGAGAGAGAGAGAGAGAGAGAGACTCGTTAAAAGAGGGAAGACAAAAAAAAAAAAAAAAAAAAAAAAAAACAAACAAACAAACAAACATCAATTAATCACCATCAATTAGGAAAATAAAATAATGGGGCAAGTAAATAAGAAAAAACAGTTAATGGAATGAGCAATTGAATATTTTTTTTTAGAATAACAATTGAATGAATTTAAGAGAGTGGAAGAGGCAAATGACTGAAATGAGGAAGGAGAGCTAATTGTAGATCTTAAATTGGGAAACCAAAGATTGTGAAAGTATTAAGTATTTAAGATTAATTGAAGAAGAATTGGAAAAAAAAAAAAAAAAGTAATACTACAACCAGAAACTATTTTACAACATTTTTACAAAAGGTTGATGTGACCAATCTCTTATTGGTTTTCATCTAGACCCACTATTAATATTATTTTTTCATTTACTAATAATTACTCACCACATCAATAGTTTGTAAAAAATTTTGTAAAATAGTTTATATCTCTAGTATTGTTAAAAAAAAAAAAAAAAATGCACTAATGTTATAACCCCGTGTGCCAATGCCACAATAGGAGATTCAAAACTTCTATTCCATTTTTAGTATATAGTATAGACAAAAACCCTGTTTGTGTCATGTAGTGCTTTCTCATTCATCACTTACCATTAAAAAAAAAAAAAAAAAAAACATAGACATAGAGGTGAATTTTGGTAAATTTTGCAAAAAAAAATTGACTTTTTTTTGAAACTATTTGAGAATCTAACCTCTTTTTTTTTCCCCCCCTAAAATCATGCCAGCTGAAATTGTACTTTGAAAACATGTTTTTAATTAAAACTCAACCCGACAGTCAAGTATTTTAAAGTTTAAACAAAATTATTACATTCCCGAATAACTTCAAAACAATACTATTTTAAATAATTAAGTAATAAAAAGAGATTATTTTATAAATTACAATAGCGACTTTTTTTTTTTTTTGAAAACTAAATATTTTTAACACACACACGGGAAGAGAAGAGAATGTCTTAAAGAAACTGATAGTAGTGTATATCTAAACTGATAGTATGTTGGAACTTTCTCAAAAAAAACTCACCAGCGATTTTTACTGCTAAGAATGCTGACTTTTATTTATTTATTTAAAAAAAAGCAAAGCGTGAAGCGTGGCTACATGTAATTCAAAGGGCATGCTTGCTATTGTGCTGACTGATTTATGTAACACGATTGGCCATCACAAATTTCTGGAGTAATGCACTCAATGATTCAAATAACCAAATAATATGGTTCAATCAATTGTTACAATATCTGGGAAATAAAAAATGAATGTTTTTGGCCTAAAAAGAAAAAGAAAAAGAAAGTTCCATTTTCATCTATAGGACTAGATTATACTGGGCAAACATAGCGAATTGCGTTTAATAATTGATGCTATAATCTTAAAGAGGCAAGGCAAGCAAATTGCTTAAGGGTTATTTAATCTGGGTCCCCCTTAAGCATCCCATATTTAGATTTACATTTCTAAGAATAGGATACTAGATTATAAAATCCATCATTTTTTTGACTGATAGCCCATGGAAGAATGTGATTCGAGGAATGAGATACTAGCTAGCTAGTACTAAACTAGGGTAATGATATTTAGCATTTCAATGCTGGATGGAATTTCCAGGAAAATCATATTCTTGTGTTAGATTATATCTCCATTTTCATGGGAGAACATCACAGATTCTACGCCAAGAGATTCAAACTTTAAATTTGGAAAAATTATGGAGACAAAACCTTCTTTCTTTCTTTTTTTGTGGAATTTTACAAATATTATTATTATATTACGGTATTACCCTTGAGCTTCGACGGGAATGTGAATTTAATCCTTGAACTTTTGATTTGAATTATTAATTCCTTCGACTTTGAGATTGTCACAAATCAAAAATTCTGTTAATATTTTATTAAATTCTAACCATTCTCCCATTTGAAAAATAAATTAATTAATAAAAAAAATACTTAACGATTCTTATCATGTGATCTATACATGGTAAAAATGACATTTTCAAAATTATCGATATGTGCCATAGAACCACATACACATAAAGTAAATATATCCGTTAATCTTTAATTGAAAATATTGATTTCAAAAAAATGAAAATAATTTGTCACTACTTTAAATTTTAGAGGTTGATTCAAGGACTACGTCGTTACTCCTGTTAATGTTCAAGGATGTTATTTGTATAGACTTTCTTGTTTTGGGGATTAAAATCCATCCCAGTGTCTTCTGCAAACTTTACAGTGGATTTTTAAAAATTTTGACCCTTTATTGGTAAATTAGTGGTTTATATTTTACTAAGTCATCAACGTCAAGCAAACATGAAACATTTATAATTTTATATTCTTACAAACAAAAAACATTTATATCATCATTATGAATATAAATCATTTGTATATTTTTTGTGTTCCATCAATCACAACTTGTTATGTATTTGATCGACTTTTTTATAAAACAACTAAAGTTTAAAATGGGAAAAAAAAAAAAATCAAATACTTGACAAGTTGCGATTGATAGAATATGAAGTGGAACACAAAAAGTGGTATATAAAATTTTTATTCCATTATTTTGACATCTATTTGAATAATTGATTATATGATATAAAAAATAATAATCAAAACCATTTTAAGAATTGTAAAGTATTATTACCTTAGAGATTCCCTATATTGAAGAACACTCGCAAACAAGAGTTATTCAAACCCACCCAAATCAACTGCAAATCTAACAACGCTTTATTGGGAAGGTGACGGATGTGTAAACAGTTTTGGGGATTGGGAAGTCTTTGTGTAGCTAGGTTTTAACTAGACTCCTCCGAGTTCATAAAAAAAAAATTAGATTCCCCTTAGGAATCTTCACAGTTCACATACACACAAAAAAGCAAAAACAAAAAAGAGATGCAAGAAATTGGGCATCATATTCTCAAATTATCTGGGAATGTGGTTCCCATGGTCATACAATTTCTTAGATTTTTTTTTTTTTTTAAATTTAAATAAAATACATCAATCAAATTTTACCAATGAAGTATTTGGATTTGGGAAATGACCTTAGGAATATTTCTTGTGAGCTGCTAATCTATGGAACACATGAGGAACAAATAATATTTTTTCTTTATTCCAAAGGACATTTCAAAATTTCTATGTTAATTAAGAATCTCCAAACAATTTATTTTCCAGTTTCTATAATTAGCACGAAGAATTCCATAAATTGTCTTACAGAAGAACCATCTCTGAACTCTCTCTCTCTCTTGCTCTCTCTCCTCACTGGCAGCCCTCTTGTGTGTTTGAAGTTCCAATTGTTAGAGCTCAACAAGTTCAAAGGTTTTTGTTTTTCTGGTTCATGGAAATCCATTATGAGCTTCATTTTTTTTTTCTTTTAATGCCTTGAATATAAAATTTCATTAATTTATATTTTTTGGAATGCTAAATTCTTACTGATGTGACTTTCTTCCATTCCCTCCTTTTTATTTTTGGCTGGCCTGCATCCATTCCTAGAAATAATGAAGTTACCGAATGATGTTTCATATAATGTACTATTATTTGACTTGTGAAGTGTGACCATCATACAAGACCAATCATGTGATATATCTGAGTGAATTTTGGCTATTTTGACTTCCCAAATTGGATTTGTTATTATTTATGAATATTGCTATTTTATCTGAAGCTGTTTTTACCTTAAAAGGAGAAATTATATTGTATTTAGACACTATTATTTTAAGAGATTTCTGGAAATAGAATCTGGGCTCTGAATTTGGGAGGGAATATTAACAATAAATTAATAAAAGTACTTCAATTAACTGGGAAAAGAACATGAACAGTTCAATGGCAATTATGTTTAAAAGCAGAACTTTCAATCTATCAAAAAAAAAAACGAATGCTGGACTTTTACTGTCAGAATAATGTTATCTATCATGCGCTAATAATTGTAAATTGTTTAAACACTAAAATTTTATTGCTTGTAAATGTTGTTTAGATGGTCATTTGAAAGTACTATTACATAAACAACCTGGCTAACAAGGCTAGTTTTTTAAACTATGATACAGCTGCACAGATCCTCTTTTGGAGAAACATTTTCATGGCCAGCAATGATGCAAAAGGGAAAGGGCCATTTCAGGAAGGCCGAGTAAATCGTACACCTCAAGCAAGTATGACTGATGCTCCAAAGAGAAGTTATCGGCTTTGCAGAAGTGATCCCCTTACTGATTCTACTTTTAGGGGGACAAGTAACGTAGAACCAAGTCCTTCTTCTACATCTGATTTTTGGGAATCACATCATACTTTAATGCTAGTAGCCATAGTCTTGGTTATCTACTTAGTACTAGGAACCGTATGCTTCTACCTCCTTGAGCCCCAGATGATGGGACACAAAACAAATGGACTTGTTGATGCACTCTACTTCTGCATTGTAACAATGGCCACTGTTGGATATGGAGATATTGTGCCCAATACTGTCCTTAGCAAGATATTCGTCTGTTTTTTCGCCTTCACGGGAATGGCCTTGGTTGTGCTAGGCCTGTCCAAAGCAGCAGACTCTTTCGTGAAGAAGCAGGGAGACATGCTAGTAAATGCTCTACATACGGATCAAAATGCCAGAGCAGCTGATACTAACAAGTATAAAAAGCATTATAAACGAGTGAAATGCAAGTGTTTATTGGTCTTTATCTTTATTTTGATGCTCATGATTGCTGGGACAACCGTCCTAGCCACCGTGGAGAAATTGGACCTCATTGATGCATTTTATTGTGTTTGTGTAACCATCACAACATTGGGATATGGAGATAAGAGCTTCAAAACTAAAGGAGGGCGTATTTTTGCGGTGTTTTGGATTTTGGCAAGTACTATTTCTCTGGCTCAGTTTTTAGCCTACATTACTGAGCTATTTGCTCAAAAAGCACAAAGTAAATTGGCCAAGCAGGTTCTTAGCCGGAAATTGACACATGGAGATCTGGAGGACGCAGATCTTGATAAAAATAAATCTTTAGAGTAAGTTTTTTCCCCCTAAGCTCTCTTATTTATGTGCGCAACTTATTATCTAATTGCATTGATTTCTTTTGCTTAATTTAACTTTCTTGTTTTTCCCCCCCTTTTTTTTTGTCCATAGTATTGCTGAGTTCATCCTACTTAAGCTCAAAGAGATGGAGAAGATTAGTGAAGATGATATTGCACCTATAAGGGAGGAGTTTCGAAATTATGATGTTGATAAGTCAAACTCCTTAACTACATCTGATATTCTGCAATCAACTCGAGCAGGGAAGTGACTTTACCCATGTGAAAGTGGCTACCTTCTTCTGCACTTGTGAATTAGATAAAAATTGGGAAGCATCCCAAAGATAGCTACTTAAAAGTGTGTAAGATCAATCATCAATATCATCATGTTTTTAATATACGGCTGTAGCAAGTTCCTCAACATGTAATTATATATAGATTTGATAAACTAGGTCCTTTCAGAACATGTGGATATATATCTCTTCCTTTGGAAAGAATATGGTTGTAAATTATTTTATGTAAAAAAGATTAAATAAAGACAATGTTATCAATATGCTGTCTGATTTGTGTCATTCAAGGGTCATCTGCTTCTCTTTCTTTTCTCTTAAATTCTAAGTCTATGCTACAGATTGTTTTAGGTCTTTTTTTATTATTATTATTAACTGCAAATCTTATTGTTTTAGGTCTAATTAAACTCATTTCGGACCTAAATATGTATAGCATGTGCTTCTTGTTAAAGTGTAGTTTCATAAATTTTCAAACTACCCTCTGTAGCCTAACTTAAGTATATTTTATGATAATTAACTAATTTTTTGGGCATCACAAAATGGAGGTTGTAACACGCGCAAGATATATATCACAGTTTCAAGGTAAGAATTAGATAAGTTACTAAAATTCTATCAATTTACTTTTCTAGGAAGAGCATATTTTATAATAGATTCATCATTTGGGTCATCACAAAGTGAAATAAATTAACAAAAAGAGGCAGAGAAGTACTGCAAGTTGCTTAAAAGTACAATGAAAAAAACTACAAGTTCACATTAAAAAATAATAAAAAATAAAAACTATAAGTAGTTTTATCTAATTCTGTAGGCCAATTTCTCAACAAAAAAAAAATTCTGTAGGCCAAGACTTGTTTACAAGACCGGGCACGAGCATTGAAAACAAAGCCAGAATCCATGGGCCTATACATTATAACATAATAGCTTAGTTAAAGCCTGGCCTAGTCCAGCCCATGATTAGGCCTTGGTTACTCAAATAAACAAAACAAAAACTTCAGGCTTGTTTGATACCGTTGTTTAAACAATAGTTTTCGTTATTTAAACAATATAATACGTATTTCTATAACACTTTTTTGCCCACACCTATTTTCACAACACAACGTTATTAAAAATCTCTTGTCAAACGGGCTGCATTGCATCAATATGGATCAAACATTCTCTTGGGTCATTGACAGGCTGACAGCTACTAACTAAGGGTTCTTTTTGTGATAGTTTATTTTCATTGAGTAATTGTAATTGAAAATAAAATAAATAAAAATACGTACCTAAAAAATTGGGTTATGCACAACTATTAAGTGAGGTTAAGATATGTGGTAGAACATTTACAAATTGTGTATTTATTTATTTTTTTTTTTTAAGGATTCCACATTGTGTAAATTTATAATTGAAAAACATTAACAGAAGGTTTATTTGTGTCAAAATTAAAGTTCAAGGGTTGATTACTCAAATAATAAAAATACAATTATACGAGGACTAAATTGACACTCATGCTAAAGTTCAAGAGTGATTTGTAAATGTCCTTAAAAAAAAAAAAAAATCAAAATCCTCCAAAATTCCTATGGTAGCATTATTAACAATTTATCATACATAAGTAATAGGACACCACAAACATAGGGCACTATAAAGGATACTATTACCACTGAATTATTACTTGAATTCATCTAAGTAAAATATTTAGTGATGAATAATTAAGATTTTAAGAATTGTACAATGACCTCTCAAAAACAAATAAGAATTATACAGTAAATTTTCCTTAAAAACTCTCCATACAGAACATTTTTTTTTAAAGTTACTCAAACCCACCCAAGGCGACAACAAATCTAACCCATTCTCCCAATTATACTTAAGGGTTGGAAGGGTGAGGGATGGGTAAACCACTTTGGGGATTGGGAAATTTTTGTGTAGGTTTTAACAAGAATTCCATAGCCGGGAAATCTCTCTACACACATCAAAAGATTTTTTTATTTTATTTTATTTTTTTAATTTTAAATGAAGAATATAGAAGAAACAATCTCATACACGTACTCATATAGGCATCATATTCTCAAAATATGTGGGAATGTGGTTCCCGTGGGCATCCAATGTCTTAAATGGATTTTTATGAAAATTTGAATCAAACACATCGAATTTGACTTAGTTTCAGTACTTTTTAAACTGGATATATCATTTTGTTTTAAACATATAATGACAAGTGGTAGTTGGTTTTAATCTCCACATTTTATTTGGTTAGTGAGTGATATGAATATCTCTTATTAAAATAAAAGGAGATTATTTTTTAAAGAAGTATTAGAAGTAAGCCAAACTTAAACACATCAATCAAAAATTTATCAATCAAATTTTTAGAAATGATCTTAGGATTCCATGAACTAATTATTCCTTGGTGTTTCCTTTTCTAGTGAGCTGCTAATCTATGGGACATACAAGGAACACGTACTATTTTTACGTTTCTTTATTCTAAAGGAAATTACACTACTTCTATGTTAATTAAAGAATCTCCAGGCTTTCCCCACCCCCCCACCCCCTTTTTTCTGTTTGTATAGCACCAAGAAATATTATATAAACTGTCTTCCAAGTTCCAACACAAACAACTTTGAATTCTCTCCCTTGCTCTCTTTCTCCGTTGGTAGGCCTCTTGTGTGTTGAGCTTCCAATTGTTAGACCTCAATACAAGTATAAAGTTTTTCTTTTCTTTTCTTTTTAATTTATTGAATATAAATTTTCATTAATTAATATTTTGTTGAATACTAAATTCTTACAGGTTTGGTTTACCTCCAGTACTTTTTTAACTGGAGATTTTCTTTTGTTTTAAATACACAATAACAAGTGGTGGTGGGTTTTAATCTTCACATTTTATTTAGTTAGTGAGTGATGTGGCAGTTTCTCATTAAAACAAAAGGAGATTCCAGTTAAAAAAGTACTGGAGGTAAGCCAAACTCAATTCTTGCTGATATAATTTGCTTTCATTCCCTCCTCATTTTTGTTTTTGGCTGGTTTGCATCCATTTCTAGAAACAATGTGGTTACAGCAAAATGTTTCATATCATGTTGTATTTTTTTGAAATGTGAAGTATGACCATTCTGCAGGACCAATCATGTGATATAGGGAGGAATTTGGGCACTTTTGACTTCCCAAGTTGGATTTGTTATGATATATGAACATTGCTATTTTTTTTAATCTGAAGCTGCCACTTTTTTCCCCTTTAAAGGAGAAATTATATTGTATTTAGACATCATTATCTTAAGAGGTTTCTGGAAATAGAATCTGGGCCCTGAGTTTGTTAAGGATTGTTAACAATAAATTAATTAAAGTACTTCAATACTGGGAAAAGAACATGAACAGTTTAATAACAATAGTTGAACATTTAATCTATCACCAAAAAAAAAAAATGTTGTAGTTTTAATACTGGTTTGCATCCATTCCTAGAAACAATGTGGTTACAGCAAAATGTTTCATATCATGTTGTATTTTTTTGAAATGTGAAGTATGACCATTCTACAGGACCAATCATGTGATATAGGGAGGAATTTGGGCACTTTTGACTTCCCAAGTTGGATTTGTTATTATATATGAACATTGCTATTTTTTTAATCTGAAGCTGCCACTTTTTTCCCCTTTAAAGGAGAAATTATATTGTATTTAGACATCATTATCCTAAGAGGTTTCTGGAAATAGAATCTGGGCCCTGAGTTTGTTAAGGATTGTTAACAATAAATTAATTAAAGTACTTCAATACTGGGAAAAGAACATGAACAGTTTAATAACAATAGTTGAACATTTAATCTATCACCAAAAAAAAAAAATGTTGTAGTTTTAATACTGGTTTGCATCCATTCCTAGAAACAATGTGGTTACAGCAAAATGTTTCATATCATGTTGTATTTTTTTGAAATGTGAAGTATGACCATTCTACAGGACCAATCATGTGATATAGGGAGGAATTTGGGCACTTTTGACTTCCCAAGTTGGATTTGTTATTATATATGAACATTGCTATTTTTTTAATCTGAAGCTGCCACTTTTTTCCCCTTTAAAGGAGAAATTATATTGTATTTAGACATCATTATCCTAAGAGGTTTCTGGAAATAGAATCTGGGCCCTGAGTTTGTTAAGGATTGTTAACAATAAATTAATTAAAGTACTTCAATACTGGGAAAAGAACATGAACAGTTTAATAACAATAGTTGAACATTTAATCTATCACCCAAAAAAAAAAAAAATGTTGTAGTTTTAGTTTCAGAAAAATGTTATCCATCATGGAGCTATTCCAGGGGTTCAAATAAGCCCCTGACTTGAGAAAAAGAAAAAAAATTTATATATAATATTTTTGTGGGTGGAAATAACTTTTTCGTCCCTATAATTTGATCATATTCTTATTTTGGTCCCTACTTTTTTATTTTATCACTTCTAGTCCATAAATGAAAAAAAGTGTTCTATTTTGGCCTCTACCGTTACTCACGTAACAAAAATATCCTACTTAGTAAATGGAGTGTACTGTTGGCACACTAAATGCTAATACGATCATTAAAATAATACTACTTCCGTCTCCCTTTCTTTGTCCTCTATTTCATTTTGAGATGTCTCAAAATATTGTCCTGTTTCTAAAAATAAAAGTCATTAATTTACTAATGTTTCTATTATACCCCTATTTTATTAATAATTCAATTTTTTTATAAATTTATTTAAGGGTAGTTTTGAAAACTTATACATTTTTAAAAGGTAAACAAGACAATAAATTATGTTCCCTTAAAAAGTTTGACTTTTCAAATAGGATAAACAAAGTGGGACAGAGGGAGTAATAATAAATGTCATATCATCCACGTCAATCTCTAACTTAAAATAAAATAAATAAATAAAAATTTATCAATTTAAAAAAAAAAACATAATTAAAAAAATGGTAGAATTTAGATCTAAGTGTGTTTTTGTTTGTACTCGTTTCTTTTTCTTCTCCAAATCTCTTTCTCTCAGTTTCTTCGCCTCCCATTCTTTCTTCTTCTTCTTTTTTCTTTCTTTCTTTCTTTTTCTTCTTTCTTCTTTCTTCCTTCTTCTTTTTCTTCCCAGATCACTATTTCTCCATCCTCCTCTTAGTTTTAGTTTTAGGTTTTTTTTTTTTTGGTAGAACCCCATGGTTTCTTTCTTTCGTTCTTCCAAATTGTTGGTATGATGTGGGTCCTCGACTAGCGATGGAGTAATGTGGGATTGGCAGTGTTTGCAGGTGGTGGGTCAATTTCTTGGTTATGTGTAGGGTGTGGTGTGGCTTTCCAAGTAGATGTGAAGCCCATTTGGGATTGAATGCAATTCCTCTCCCTCCTCACTTTCTCATCTCACTTTCTCTCTATCTTGGGGTTGAATCTAAAGCCGATCTTGGGTTTGTTGTATTTGTATAAGGGAATTTGTTGGGTTTGTGAAAAATGTTTAGATCTGACATAAAAAAATTTGGTTGGTTGCTGATTCTTTCTTCTTCTTCTTCTTCTTCTTCTTCTTTTTTTTTTTTTTTTTTTTTTTTTTTTTTTTTTTTGGTGAAATTGAAAACTTTGTTTAGTTGCCAAGAAAATGGATAGTAAAATGTTATTTTCTTTTAACTATCAATGTAGGGGTGGCAAAATTGGACATGACTCGTGAACCCGACACAACACGTCACGACACGAAATTAACAAGTTATGGATTGAGGCTTAATGGGTTCGTGTCATATTCGGGTTGACATGACTGACCCGTTAGTGTTCAACATATAGAACTCGTTTGACCCGTGTGATCTGTTTAATTAAATGACATTTTACCAATATATCCTACAAACGTTAGGTATATAAACTTATTAGTTGTTGTGATTTATTTTCTTTGACATATTGTGATTGATTATTTGTGATATTGGGATCTGTTTTAGTTTTGAATGATTATTTGTGATGCAGTTACTTCTTAATTCTGAATTTTATATTAAAAATATTTGTTTGGTTTTTTTTTTCATAATTTTTTTTTTCATTTTGATAAAATCTAATAAATAGATCGATACGATTGACCTATTTAATAAATGAGTCTTGTTAGGTTTAAAGAATCTTGACCCGTTTAATAAACATGTCGAGTTAGTGTTGACTTATATAGTCGGATACTCATAAATTGACACAACACAATCCCGACATGTGAACATGAATTGCCACCCCTATGTCAATGAGTTTTGATGTGTGTAGTTATAAATAAAGTGCAAGAAAGACAAATAAAAAAATGATTGATTTACTAAGAATATGAAAAACATAAACATGACCAATTCTGTTTTGGAGAAGAACACAAAGAAGATGAACATGATCTTTCGAAAAATAATGAAATGAATAAAAAAATTAATTAAATTTATTATTTTATTTTTAAAAAAATTGAAATTTAGAATTTTATCCTAATTGTTTTATTTGATGTGGCTTCTAAAAAAATTTAAATTGCTGACATGGCATTTTCAAAATGCCAAATAATTTTTTTATTATTATTTTGATGGCCACATCAGCATTTAAGTTGAGTATGGCATTGGCTAAAAAATACGGCTTTTTTTTTACTATTTAACTTATTTTTACTACTATTTATGGATCTCATTGCACTTTTTGGTATTATTAATGGATCTCACTGTACTATTTTAGTTAGTTTTTAGCTTTATCTAGAGTATTTTTAATAAAATATTTTTAGTTTTAGCTAAAGAAGTTGTTCCCAAATGGACTTTTAGTGTGCCAGTAGTGCATTCTATTTGCCACGTAAGATATTTCAGTTAAATAAATAACGGTAAGGATCAAAATGGAACGCTCTTTTTTTTTTTTTTTTTTTTTTTTTTTTTTTTTTTTAAAGACTAAAAGAGGTAAAATAAAAAGTAATAACCAAAACAAGAATATAGTGAAAAAGGTATTTTTCGCTTTTTTTTTTTTTTTTTTTTTTTATAAGCTTAATTTACCATTAAAAATATTATTGCACAGCCAAACTTAAATCTTGCATACTCTAATCATATCTTAATCTAAAATCAAATAACAACACAAATCACATATCTCTCTTTAATGAATCTCATCTCATCTTTCTTCTCTATTTGACTATCCCGGTATCTCTTAACTTTAAGAGTAAAGAGTGAATATTTGTGAGTTGTGAGTGTCTCTCTTTTTATTATAAAATTATATCATATATGTGTGTAAGTGAGTGTGTCTCTAATATGTGTGTTATTATTTTATTATTATTATGTTATTTGTGTGAATTGTGATATATGTGAATATATATGTTCATGTATAGTATAAATATAATATAATTTTCTATAATTTAATAATTAGAAAATATAGAGGGTTTGTTATATGTGTGCATACTGTTAACATGTTATAATAATTTTTGTAATAAAGTTAGTGATTCAAGTTAGTGATTGTTCAAGAATTTGATTGGTTAAATAGACACTTAGTGTATTATTTATGTATAGACGAGTGTGGTCGTGTGGGTTAATAATTGGCAAAATTTGCTGAATAGTAGCTTTTTAGAAAAAAAAATTTGGTACATAGCATGCGTTCGAAACTATTTTGCAAGTTGGACTGTTTTTGGAACTCGAGTTTAGCAAACTCTTTGGAACTCGAGTTTGCTAAACTCGAGTTCCAAAAACAGTCCAACTTGCATAATAGTTTCATTGGTGTGCCGGTTTCCTAAAATTTTTCTAAAATTATTCTATCTAGCAAATTTTGCCTTAATAATTAATACAATACAAGTGAGTTCAGTTTTGTCATTTAGTTTAAAATGTTTTATAAAAACAATGTGAAGTAGAAAATGGAATTTGCATAAAAAAAAAAAAAGATATATAAACTTAACAAAATAAAGTGGTCACTCTTACCCACATTGACAATAAATAATGATAAATGATAATAAACTATCATCTAACGATTTCAAAATATGAGAACTTGTAAAAAAAATTTGTAAATTTCATGACTTTGCAATTTTATTTGTCGATAACTAAGTTCGATATATTTAAATTATCTTTACCCCTGAAAAATATTCCTAGAGCTGCCATTGCATGGACTGATAAATGTGAGGTGTTTAAAGTTAAACACAAATTTTATTGCTTGTAAATGTTGGTTAATGTAGATTTTGAAAGAACTAGTACATAAATACCTTAGCTAACACGGCTAGTTTTTCAACTCTTATTCAACTGCACAGGTCCTTAAACATCTTCATGGCTAGCGACGACGCAAAAGGGAAAGGTCCATTACAGGCAAGCTTGGTAAATCCTATACCTCAAACAAGTATGACAGATGCGTCAACACAAAGAAGTGATCCCGTCACCGGTTCTGTTTCTAGGGGGACAAGTAACACTGATCCAAGTCCTTCTACATTTCATTTACGGAAATCACACCATACTTTAATGCTCGTAGCCGTAGTCTTCGCTATCTACTTAGTACTAGGAACCGTGTGCTTCTACCTGCTCGAGCCCCAGATGATGGGACACAAAACAAATGGACTTGTTGATGCACTCTACTTCTGCATTGTAACAATGGCCACTGTTGGATATGGAGACATTGTGCCTAATACTGTCCTTAGTAAGATATTCGTCTGTTTTTTCGCCTTCACGGGAATGGCTTTGGTTGCACTAGGCCTGTCCAAAGCAGCAGACTCTTTTATGAAGAAGCAGGGAGACATGCTAGTAAATGCTTTACATACGGATCAAAATGACAGAGCAGCTGATATTAAAAAGTATGAAAAGCTTTATAAAGGAGTGGAATGCAAGTGTTTATTGGTCTTTATCTTTATTTTGATGCTCATGATTGCTGGGACAACCGTCCTAGCTACCGTGGAGAAATTGGACCTTATTGATGCATTTTATTGTGTTTGTGTAACCATCACGACATTGGGATATGGAGATAAGAGCTTCAAAACTAAAGGAGGGCGTATTTTTGCGGTGTTTTGGATTTTGGCAAGTACTATTTCTTTGGCTCAGTTTTTAGCCTACATTACTGAGCTATTTGCTCAAAAAGCACAAAGGAAATTGGTCAAGCAGGCTCTTAGCCGGAAATTGACACATGTAGATCTGGAGGAAGCAGATCTTGATAAAAATAAATCTTTAGAGTAAGTTTTTTCCCCCCCTAAGCTCCCTTATTTATGTGTGCAACTTAATATCTCATCGTATGGATTTCTTTTGCTTAGTTTAACTTACTTGTTTTTCCCTTTTTTTTGTCCATAGTCTTGCTGAGTTCATCCTACTTAAGCTCAAACAGATGGAGAAGATTAGTGAAGATGATATTGCGCCTATAAAGGAGGAGTTTAGAAATTATGATCTTGATAAGTCAAACACCATAACTGCATCTGATCTTCTGCAATCAACTCAAGCATAGAAGTGACTTTACCCATATGAAAGTGACTTTACCCATTGTGAAGCATCCCAAAGATAGCTACTTAAAAGGGTGTAAGATCAATCATCAATGTCATCATGTTTTTAATATACGTCTGTAACAAGTTCCTCAACATGTAAGTTATATATAGATTTGATAAACTAGGTCCTTTCAGAACATGTGGATATATATCTCTTCCTTTGGAAAGAATATGGTTGTAAAGTATTTTATGTAAAAAAGATTAAATAAAGACAATGTTATCAATATGCTGTCTGATTTGTGTCATACAAGGGTCATCTGCTTCTCTTTCTTTGCTCTTAAATTCTAAGTCTATGCTACAGATTGTTTTAGGTCTAATAATTTTTTTTTTTTTTTTTTTTTTTTTTATGAACTGCAAATCTTATTGTTTTAGGTCTAATTAATTAAACTCGTTTCGGATCTAAATATGTATAACATGTGCTTCTTTTCCATGTTTCCAATGAGAACCTAGGAAAAAAAATCCATAAATGTACTCTTTGTATGCGTTTGGCATTAGCTTAAAAAGCTAGCTTTTTTTACTATTCAGCTTATTTTTGATACTATTCATAGGTCCTATTGTACTATTTCAGCTACCTTTTAACTTTTTCTACAATATTTTCAGCAAAAAAATTTCAATTTTAGCTAAATAAATTGTTCTCAAACAGACACAAATTCATGTCTCTTTTTGTTGATCATGTTTAAATAGTTCAATTTTTTAAGTGGACATCATTTAATAGGCTGTATTTTAAATTAAAGTGTACTCTCATAAAATTTCAAACTATCCCCTGTAGTCTAAATTAAATATATTTTATGATAATTGGCTCATTTTTTGGGCATTACAAAATGGAAGTTGTAACATGCACAAATATATATAACAATTTCAAGGTAAGAATTAAATAAGTTACTAAAATTCTATCAATTTACTTTTCTAGGAAGAGCATATTTTACCATAATAGATTCATCATTTGGGTCATTACAAAGTGAAATAAATTAACAAAAAGAGGCAGAGAAGTACTACAAGTTGCTTAAAAGTACAATGAAGAAAACTACAGGTTCACATCAAAAAAAGAGAAAAAAAAAAAATTACAAGTAGTTTTATCTAATTCTGTAGGCCAAGCCTTATTTACAGGACTGGGCTCTAGCATAAAAATTAAGCCAGAATCCTTGGGCCTATATGTTATAACATAATAGCTTAGTTAAAGTCTGGCTCAGTCCAGTCACTGTAAATTTTTCTTTAAAACTTTGTCTCTTCTCTCTGTGTATGTGTTAAAAATATTTAATATTTTCAATTGAAAAAAAAAAATTAAAAAAAAAAATCCTAATCATGAGCTGGACTAGGCCAGGACTTGATTGCTCAGGAAAAAAAAAAAAAAGCCCTTGGTCTGCCGGCATTGCATCAATATGGATCAAATATTCCCTTGGATCATTGACAGGCTGAAAGCTACTAATGTTGATAGTTTATTTTCATTCACTAATTGTAATTGAAAATAAAATAAATAAAAATACATACCTAAAAAATTGGGTTATTCACAGCTATTAAGTGAGGGTAAGATATGTGGTAGAACCATTTACAAACTGTGTTTTTTTTTTTTTTTTTTAAGAATCCGCATTGTGTAAATTTATAATTGAAAAATATTAACAGAAAGGTTTAATTTGTCACAAAATTAAAGTTCAAGGGTTGATTATTGAAATAAATAATACAAGGACTAAATTGACACTCATGCTAAAGTCCAAGAGTGATTTGTAAATGGCCTTAAAAAAATCATAATCCTCAAAAATTCTTATGGTAGCATTATCACCAATTTACCATACATATATGATAGACCACAAATATAGGGCACTACAAAGAATATCATTACCACTAAACTATTACTTAAATTCATCTAAGCAAAACATTTATTGATGAATAATTAAGATTTTAAGAATTGTACAATAACCTCTCAAAAACATATAATAATTATTCAGTGGATTTATCTTAAAAAATTTCCATACAAAACACTTTTAAATGTTATTCAAACCCACGCAAATCAACAACAAATCTAACCCATTCTCCCAATTATACTTAGGGGTTGGGAGGGTGAAGGATGGGTAAACCACACTGGGGATAGGGAAGTCTTTGTGTAGGTTCTAACTAGAATCCCATAGCCGGGAAATCTCTCTACATGTCACATCAAAAGATTTTTTTTTTTTGAAGATAGAAGAAACAGCCTCATAGACATAGTCATATGGGCATGATCATATTCTCAAAATATGTGGCAATGTGGTTCCTATGTGCATCCAATGCCTTAAATGGATTTCCATGAAAATTTGAATCAAACTAATCAATCAAAATGTTTATGAAAATTGTAGAGATGACCTTAGAATATTGTGAACTAATTATTCTTTGGTGTTTCCTTTTCTAGTGAGCTGCTAATCTATGGTCCTATGGAACATATGAGGAACACGTACTGTTTTTGCTTTTTACTTTTCTTTATTCTAAAGGAAATTGCACTACTTCTATGTTAATTAAAGAATCTCCAAGCTTTTTTCCCCCCCTTTTTTCCGTTTTTATAGCACCAAGAAATATTACATAAACTGTCTTCAAGCACAAACATCTTTAACTCTCTCCCTTTCTCTCTTTCTTCACTGATAGGCCTCTTGAGTGTTGAGCTTCCAATTGTTAGACCTCAATACAAGTACAAAGTTTGTTATTTTTAATTTTTAATCTATTGAATATAAAGTTTCATTAATTTATATTTTGTTGAATGCTAAATTCTTGCTGATATAATTTGCTTTCATTCCCTCCTCTTCTTTTTTTCTTTTTTTTTTTGGGCTGGCCTGCATCCATTCCTAGAAACAATGTGGTTACAGAAAAATGTTTCATATCATGTTGCATTTTTTTGGAATGCGAAATGTGACCATTCTACAGGACCAATCATGTGATATGGGAGAAATTTGGGCACTTTTGACTTCCCAAATTGGATTTGTTATTATTTATGAATATTGCTTTTTTTTTTTTTTTCTGAAGCTGCCACTTTTTCCCCCCTTTAAAAGAGAAATTATATTGTATTTAGATATCATTATTTTAAGAGGTTTCTGGAAATAGAATCTGGGCCCTGAGTTTGTGAAGGATTATTAACAATAAATTAATTAAAGTACTTCAATACTGGGAAAAGAACATGAACAGTTATAGCAATTTTGTTATTAGTTAAAAAGCTGAACTTTTAATCTATCACCAAAAAAATGAAAAATGTTGTAGTTTTACCGTCAGAAAGATGTTATCTATCATGGACTGATAAGTGTGCAGTGTTTAAAGTTAAACACACAAATTTTATGCTTGTAAATGTTGTTTAATGTAGATTTTGAAAGAACTAATACATAAACACCCTGGCTAACATGGCTACAACTGCACAGGTCCTTAAACATCTTCATGGCTAGCAATGACGCAAAAGGGAAAGGTCCATTACAGGCAAGCTTAGTAAATCCTACACCTCAAACAAGTATGACAGATGCGCCAACACATAGAAGTGATCCCCTCACAGGTTCTGTTTCTTGGGGGACAAGTAACAATGATCCAAGTCCCCGTTCTACATCTAATTCAAGGAAATCACACCAAACTTTAAAGTTAGTAGCCTTAGTCTTGGCTGTCTACCTAGGACTAGGAACCGTGTGCTTCTACCTACTCGAGCCCCAGATGACAGGACACAAAACAAATGAAATTATTGATGCAGTCTACTTCTGCATTGTAACAATGGCCACTGTTGGATATGGAGACATTGTGCCTAATAGTGTCCTTAGTAAGCTAATCGTCTGTGTTTTCGCCTTCACGGGAATGGCTCTGGTTGCACTAGGCCTGACCAAAGCAGTAGACTATTTTATGAAGAAGCAGGCAGACTTGCTAATAAATGCTTTACATATGGATCAAAATTCCAGTGAGGCCAAGTATGAAAAGAATTATAAAGGAGTGAAATACAAGTGCTTAGTGGTCATTATCATTATTTTGATGCTCATGATTGCTGGGACAGCCGTCCTAGCTACTGTGGAGAAATTGGACCTTATTGATGCGTTTTATTGTGTTAGTGTGACCATAACAACGTTGGGATATGGAGATAAGAGCTTCAAAACTGAACGAGGGCGTATTTTTGCAGTGTTTTGGATATTGACAAGTACCATTTTTGTGGCTCAGTTTTTATGCTACATAACTGAGCTACATGTTCAAATGGGACAAAGGGAATTGGTTAAGCAGGTACTAAGCCAGAAGATAACAAATAAAGATCTGGAGGCAGCAGATCTTGATAAAGATAAATCAGTAGAGTAAGTTGGGTGCTTCTATTTTTTTGTTGAACCTAAGCTCTCTTATTTATGTGTGCAACTTATTATCTCATTGTATTGATTGCTTTGCTTGGTTTAACTTTCTTGTTCCTCTTTTTTGTCCATAGGCTTGCTGAGTTCATTGTAGATAGGCTTGTAAAGATGGAGAAGATTAGTGAAGATGATATTGCGGATATAAAGGAGGAGTTTGGAAAACGTGATATTAATAAGTCAAACACCTTAACTGAATCTGATCTTCCTCAATCAACTCAAGCAGGGAATTGACTTTACCCTGGTGAAAATGGCGAATTTTCTGCACTAGTGAATAAAATAAAAATTGTGAAGCATCCCATGAGAGCTACGTAAGTATGTAAGATCAATAATCTATGTCATGTTTTTCTATACCTGGCTGTAACAAGTTTCTCAACATGTAATTTATATATAGATTTGCTAAACTAGGTCCTTTCAGAACATGTGGATATAAATCTCTTCCTTTGTAAATAATATGGATGTTAAGTATTTTATATATAAAAAAGATGAAACAAAGACAATGTTATCAATATTCTGACTGATTTGTGTCATACAAGGGCCATTTGCTGCTGCTTTTTTTTTTCTTCTTTGGCTAAATAACCAAGAAAAGGAAGGGAGGATGAGATCCATAAGCTCAATCCAAAAAGTATACTAGGGTCATTTGATGATTGTTGAACTACCATTCTTATATTCTAAGTCTCTGCTACAGACTGCTTTAGGTCTAATTAAACTCATTTAGGAATTCTAACGACCATCTTTGATTTAACTTAAATATTTTTTACAATAATTAATTCATTTTCTAAGTCATCACAAAATGAAAGTTGTAACGCGCAAGATACACAAAAAATTCAAGGCAAAGAGTTAGGGAATTTATTAAAATTCTATTAATAATTGATTCATCTTTTGGATCATCACAAAATGAAATAAATTAACAAAAAAATAATAAAAAAAAGAGGCAGAGAGATTACTACAAGTCTACAAGTTGCTTACAAGTACAATGAAGAAAACCACAAGTTGTTTAGGTCAAGCCTTGTTTACATGACCGGGCTCAAGAATAAGAGGAAGCCAGAATCCATGGGCCCATTTTACATAATGTCATAGTTAAAGCCCAGCCCAATCAAGCCTATGATTTGGACTTGACAGTTGACAAGACACACTGATTTTTTCCTTTAGAATTTAGAAATCAGAAAAGAATTCAATATAAAATAAAATAATAATTTATGATAAATATTTAAATTTATAGAGTAAATTTTGTAATGGTATCCTACAGATCATTCCGGGAGTTTCGCTAGAATTTGCCAATTTGGTGATCAAATTTCTCCAACTGAAAACCGCTTGAACCTTGAAAGTCTAAGGCTAGTACAAGTTTTCACTGGTAAGCCTCTCTGAGTCTCTGTTTTTTCTCTTTTTGTTAGATCTCTGTGTTGATGTAAATAGTGTAGTTTCTAAGTTTTAACACTCATTTGAAGGAAACCCATTTGGGTTATTTTGGTAGAAACATATTTAGACACCTCAGTTTACATTAATGTGAGTTTTTGTGTTTGTCCCTTCATTTTTTCTTTATAAAGTTTTTGACTTTAATAACTGGTTTTTGCTATAGTTCAATGTCGCTGTGTATCTGGAGTAAAACTGTCACTGTGGAAACTTTGAGCTGCTGATCATGTAAATTGTTAGAATTTGGCTGATTCAATCATGTAAAGTAGTTGGGCTCATACCCAGTTAGTTATTTCTGTTAATTTATGAATCTTCATTTGGCCAATGAACAAAATGGGAATTCTGATGAGTTTCAGCTATGAAATCAAGTTTTACTGTAGAGATCAATAAGAATTGTTTAATCAAACCCATCTTTCTAAAAGGGAATATCCAGTAGATTTGCCCCTTGTTTCTCACTGTTGCATTTTATTTATCTCTGTATTCGGTTTGATGATCAATTTGAAAGTGTTATGTACTTATGGTTAAGATAGACAAATGGAAGTAGAGCATGGCAGAAAAGAATAAATATAACTAACTCTGATTAGTTTGTTGAGGATCCATAGCCGGCCCAAAGTTTTGGGACTAAGGCTTGGTTGTTGTTGTTGTTGCTTTTGCTGTTGGAAGCTGAAAAAATTGTCTGAATAATACTTTCATTTGATTATAAACAAGCACTTAATATGGTATATGAACTGATATGCGCACTTTTGTGGTAACTGCTCTTACATTTCAATTGCTAAATTGGCTGCTGGATTACTGTTTTCAATTGAATTGGTTTATAAACCTTGGCTAACATAGCTAATTTGAATTCCAGTGTGACTAAATGGGTTTTTAAGACAGGCCCTCATTTGTTGGATACTAATGGCCTCTAATGGTGTGGAAGAGCCCTTGCTGTCAGGAATGGTAGATCCTTCAGTTCAAACCAAAAAGAAAAATTCTCTGAAGAGAAGAAGATATCGCCATTGTAAAAGTGCTCCTCTTGCAGAGTTTGTTCCTCCAGAAACGAAAGGGATTGGCCAGATTCCACGCACCGAATCCATTCTTGGGAAGCTACATCCAAGTTTTAAGCAAGTAGCCATATTCTTGGCTGTTTACTTAGGTGTAGGAGCTGTAACGTTCCTTCTTGTTAGGAACCAGATTGAGGGGAAGAAAACAGTTGGATTTCTTGATGCTGTGTATTTTTGTATCGTGACAATGACAACTGTTGGGTATGGAGACCTGGTTCCTGATAGTACCCTTACAAAACTACTTGCTTGTGCCTTTGTTTTCACTGGAATGGCTCTGATTGGACTAATCCTGAGCAAAGCAGCAGACTATTTGGTAGAGAAGCAAGAAACATTACTTGTTAAGGCCTTACATATGAGTCATAATGTTGGTACCACTGAAATTCTAAAAGAGGTAGAGACCAACAAAGTGAGATATAAATGTTTAACAGTCTTTATCCTTCTTTTGGTGCTTATAATTATTGGGACAATCTTCCTAGCTACTGTTGAGAAATTAGACCTTGTTGATGCGTTTTATTGTGTATGTGCTACCATCACAACCCTGGGCTATGGAGATAAGAGTTTCTCAACAGAAGTGGGGCGTGCTTTTGCAGTAATTTGGATATTGACTAGCACTATTACCTTAGCTCAGTTTTTTCTCTACATTGCTGAGCTTAACACTGAAAGGAGACAAAGGGCACTGGCCAATTGGGTTCGCACTCGGAAGATGACTAGTGCAGATCTTGAAGCAGCTGATATAGACGATGATGGGGTTGTTGAGTAAGTTGTGTGTTTTCTATTTTAAGCACATATTTCTTGAAATGGCCATCTTTGTTACTACTTTTTATGGTTTCTCCACAAGCTGTCTCTAACATACATACTGGTTTTTTTAAGTCTTAATGTACAACTTAGTCATGCTCTTTTTTCTAATTTATTTTTTATAGTGCTTCAGACTTCATCATATATAAACTGAAAGAGATGGGGAAGATAAGTCAAGATGATATTTCACTGTTACTAGAAGAGTTTGAAGATCTGGATGTTGATCAGTCAGGAACTCTGTCTGTGTCTGACATAACGCTTGCTCAGTCTTAACCAGAGAGGTGGCCGTGGCCATCCATCACAAACTGGTAACAGATTGTGTACTGTATACATACATTTGAAAAGAGACGTGAAGTAATGTAAGAGTTAATAACCTTGTAAGTTTGTACGTCAAATTTTGTTTATCAATATATCACATTCATGGCTCTTTACACAATCAATAGACTTGTTGCACAATACTTCAGGCAATCATGATTCACATTCAGAACAGCAATATAGTGCTGGTAATTATATGCTAGCTCAGCTGCAATTATGTTTTTGTATACGTCATGGTCTTGAATGGGTGACTATACAAGTAATAGGCCGAAGTTGGATCAGAATCATCAAGTCACTCGGGATATAAGGAAATTAAGGATCAGTCCTAATGTTCGTTGGGAGTTTTTGTTTGTTATCAGTTGTGAGAGCCATCTTTTGTCAGTATCTTTTACTCATAATGTCACAGGCGATTAAGCCTTTTCCAGCCACCAGTCTTATGAGTTATGTGCATACTGTCAAATACTAGCTTCTTACCCTTTTAGGGACTTGGAGAAGAAACAAGGAAACAAAGGATGTTCACTCATAGATTCTCATCTGAGTGAAAATGGAAAAGGTTTAAGTCATATTACTTCATGTTGAGGTAACTAACCTTTCCTGTTGGTCTGAGTTCCAGAAAAGAGGCTTCTAAGCCTTCATGTTATTGCCTTTATTTCCATTTTAATGTTGTTTTAAAGGATTGCTCATTTGTGTCTTCTTTGTGTTGTTGACATGCGCATCCATGGCTCTTAGAGAGCCTAACTAATCATCCAAGTGAGTGTAATCCTCCCATCTTACACACACCAAGCAATTACAGGGAGGAATTCATTGAGGGTGGTCCCAAGCTAGATACTGGCTAAAAGGCTTGAACTGAGGATCTCATGGATTGCATGAAACTTGTATATCATTAGGTCTCACCCGTGATTACTTGTAAAGTTGTAACACACTTTTGTTTGCTAAGCTACTTTCTACTGCAAATTTTTTTTTTTTTTTGGGTCTAAACTAAACAACTTGTGGTAGATATGCTCAATCGCTTGTAGCATAAATTTTCCAGTTACCTGTAGCTTTCCTTTTGGGGCCTAAACTAATCGTATAAAAGAAAAGGAAGACAGTTTAGTTTTTTTTTTTTTTTTTGAGGGGGATGAAGACAGTTTAGTAGATCCATATTTAGCAACAACCAAAAGCATATGACAATCTCACCTTGAAAACTTTGCAGACTTCGCAGGTCAATGCTGTACCAAGGCCTTGCTGCTTCTTTACACCATAAAACAAACAAAAACATTCATCTGCCGGCATTACATCATTATGGATCAAAATATTCCCTTGGATCTTTGATAACTACTGACTAGGGCTCTTTGTGATAGTTTATTTTCATTGACTAATTTTAGATGAAAATAAATTAAGTAAAAATGCATACCTAAAAAATTGGGTTATACACAACTATTAATTGATGTTTTGTTTGGAATAGTCTCTTTTTTTTTTCTTTTTCTTTTTTCCTTTTTTCGCTTAAAAAAAATTAGATTAAAAAACAAAACAAATGTACCCTTACAAAAAAAAATATTCAAAAAATTGAAACATTGAGATCCTTACAAAATCCATTTTCCTGCTACAACTTTACAAACACTATGCCACTCACTAGAAAGATAAGGTTTTGAAATTCAAAGCCAGCATAATTTCTACAAGTAAAAGTCAAAATGTTTAAAATTACCCTTAGCAATGTTAGATGGGAGAATGGGACCTAAGACAAAATAATTGAATTAATATTATGGGCATCTTTTTCTTTTGTTGTTGTCATGTCCTTTGGAGGGCAATCAACAAAATAGAAAGACGTGTCAATGACATATCATGGACTGGCCTCAAAGTAAAAACACACCAAATGTTTTATTATCAAACCAAGGCATCATTTGATTTTATATGTAAGCCAAGATTGAATATCTTATTTAATAATAAGAATTTTTATTAATTGAACTAATTGAAACTTACTTAAAAAAAAAAATTATTCTAAATTGTGTTAAGTCTCAGTCTTTTATTTATTATTTTTTTTTATTTCATTTTATTTTGACTTATGATGGGCTAACACTTCACTTGTTAAAAACATATTGTGAAATTTTGTTTTGCCCTAATCTTTTTAATAGAAGTCTTCTTTATTTTCCAAAAGCAAAAATTTTATATTTATCATTTAGAAAAGTAAAGATATAGACATTATATTCATAGTTTATATATATATATATATATTGTGGGGCCCAACCATTTTTTGGCCAGCTCCATTTATTCGTTGGAGCCTAAAGGCCCAAGCCGAGGAAGGTTATGGCCCAGGCACGGTAATGCAAGTACAAAATAGCATTGGGATACAGCCGAGGACGATTCAGTCCTCGGCCTGTCCAAAGTCTCCTCGGAGGAAAGGGCAAAAATGGTATAGAAACAACTTGGGAAAAAATTTAAAATATTTGTGCCAATAGAAAAGGGTATGCTGGAAAGTGTAACGACCGGGGAAAGCTGCCTTTACTGCCATTCAATATTCTGCACCTGACAGAGCCATACTCTCCAGCTTTTTCAACCACCCCCAACCACTCCGGGTATGGGCTGATGGGACAAGTATCAGTCTTGGAATGTCGGCCCTACACGTGGACGAAGGATAAAAAACACAGGCTAGTATAAAAGGAAAAGTAAGTAATTCGTAGAAGGGGCTGGGAAAAATGGCAAAAAACCAGAGCCTCCCAGCCCGCCTCCAAGAGAAAGACTTCAGGGGCGAAGACGATTTAACCATGTATGGATATCACGAAAAACCCACCGCCTGGTGACCGGGGCCTAGCCTTTCAAACCCATACTCTACAAATGATATTGTTTGGGCCTTTTCACGTACGAACCCAACACTGTTACGGTTCGTTACGAATCGTGTCCTTACATATATATATATATATATATTATTTTAGAAGAAAAGAAAATTGTAAACTTCATGGTTATGAATTAAAGGCATATTGCATTTATCATCAATGAAAAATAAGATTTCTTCGGTTTGTATTATTGTTATAGTATTTTTTTTTATTTTTATATTGAGTTGTATATATTTGACATGTAAAGAGATGGATGTTATTTAAATTATTTTAAATTGATTAAATGTTTATATGTTTAACAATTTTTAAAACTATTAGTATACTACTATGCTCTAGTTATGGAATCTCTAAATTAGTTAATAAAAAAATCTTAATCTAAAATATTTGAATCACTGTGATTAATATTATTTAAAAGAAAGTTCACAATTTACAAACTAACTGAAAAATGTATATTGAATTATGTGAAGACAATATTTTTTTAAGCGAATGTAAATATTTTGTAACATATTAAAAAATCACAAAAGATATATATATCTTGCCCATGGAAAAATTTTCTAACTCCACCACCTGCTGTAATATCATTTTTTTTTTGTCTCATTATAAATATTATTTTTAATTGTATATAAATCATAACGTACCATTTTAACTAATAAAAATTTTCTTATAAAAAAATATTAATAAAATTTTGTCTCATTATAAATCTCATTTTATATCCCATTAATTATGTCTAGGTATAATTTTTAAACACTTAAATTTTAATTATTTTAGAATAAAGGACGTGTAAGAAATTTGATCGAGGGAATATAGAATAAAATATTTATATTGGGGCATAATTTTTATTTCATTTCATCAATTATAAAAAAAAAATAATAATAATAATAATTTTCTTATATGTGATTAAACTTATGGTACAAATAAGTGGTTGCACTTACCCCAAAAAAATTTTAAAAATAAAAATAAAAATTAGTTACACCCATAGTTTTAAAAACCAGACCGAACCGGTCGGTCCGACCAGTTCAACCGGGAACCGGCCTCTAATCCAGTCCGGTTATGATATAAAACCGAAAATCATTAAAAAATCGATGAACAGTAAAAATCGTCCGGTTCAACCTAAGAACCGAAAAAACCGGAGGTCGAACTGGTTAATGACCGGTTGGAATTTTTTTTTATTTTCCTGGGAAAGCTACGTCGTTTTGCTGCCGTTTTGGTGCTTTGAATTTCCATAAAAGTCCTAAAATGTAGAAACAAACCCTAACTCCTAACTCCTAAGCCTAAAGTTCTCTGACTCTCCCATTCCCATCTCACTCACGAAATCACTCTGCCTCAGCCTCAAATCTCAGCTCTCTCATCTCACAATTGGTCAAGCACTCAAGCTCTCTCTACGTCACGCACCGCGCACCGGCACCGACATCGTTACGCACCGCGCACCGGCACCGGCACCGTTACGCACTGCGCACAAGCTCTCTCAGCTGAGGTTTTTTCTTCTTTCCTTTTTCCAAGCCCGCCCTCGCCCTCGCCCTCAATCTTTGCTTCGCGCACAGCGGCAGCGGCACCATCTCCCTCAGATCGGTCAAGCTGAGGTTTTTTCCTTTTTCTTTTTTCCAAGCCAGCCCTCGCCCTCGCCCTCGCCCTCACTCTCTGCTTCGCGCACAGTGACAGCGGCAGCGGCACCCTCTCCCTCAGATCGGTCAAGCTGAGGGTTTTTTTTTTCTTTTTTCCAACCCCGCCCTCGCCCTCAGTCTCTGCACTCTCTGTTTTTTTTTTTTTTTTGGCTTCATCAGGTAATAAACTAATAGTTAATATATATATATATATAAGTATATGTGTATCTTTTTATTAGAAGACAAAGCTATAGATGAGTTGAGTTTGTTTGGATGTCCTTTGGCTTTGGATGCCCTACATTTTTTGTGGTTGGGTTTGGATGGTAACTTTGGTGGATTTGAAGCAAAGCAGGGAGAATGATAAGCCAAGTCACCATTTTGTATAAATTGTTGAGTCTGTTGAATAGGATATGAATATGTGTATCTATTGAATAGAATAGTATATGAACGATAAGCCAAATCATCATTTTGTATAAATTGTTAACTGATTTTCCCTGTAATTGCCTAATTAGAGGAGGATTTTTTGATGGGTTTTCAATGACTTGTTGATGTAAATCAGTAAATGTGTGGCATTAAACTCTTTGTGATGTGCTAGTCATGAGTCTAATTATGTTTTTAGTATATTAAAAAATTATTAATTATTTATATAATTTAAATAAATATTAATTAAATTATTTATGACGTCATCGGTTCGACTATCGGTCGAACTCCGGTCCGATCATAAAATCAGTAATTAGTTCATTTTTTGGTTCTTTCACCATATCGGTTTTTAAAACCATGGTTGCACTTAAGTAAATTAATTTCAAAATGAACGGTTGTGGGGCCCATGTAGGTGGACCCCACACCAAACATAAAATTAGATAAACATCATACAACCTCTTGAAGTTTCGCGCAGCCACAAGTTTCTGGGACCCACTACCCACTGGTTGATTTCCCATCAAATCAATTTCAAAAGGCCACGATCATGGGCCCACCACATATACTTTATCAAACGTCCCACATCACACTTCGGAGAATATACTGTACGCCACAAATGTACATAATGAACATTTTACTTGCAACACCACTTGTGTGCGTGGCACAGTACGAGTGTACAACTTTCAAAGCCCATAAATAATTATCCGGAGTCAAGGATTGGGTTTAGTGCATAAATTCGATGAGAATGGTTTTTTAAAATCGGATCCGACCAGCCGATTCAATCGGTTTAATAGAGAATAAAATCTCAATCGGTTGGATAAAAAACATAAAATCCAGTGGCTCAACTATAGACACTATCTGTTTAACTTGTAAAAATTAGGAACCAGACTTTTTATTTTTTTTATTTTTTGGTATGATCAATTATAAATGGTTAATCAAGTATCTTAAAAGAAAATGTTAATAAATTATATATGATAAAATGATAAATTCATATGAAACTCAAGTGGCATTTGAGTATTGCGTTTTTTGCGATGTGTTTCTTGCGTTTTTTTTTTTTTTCTGGACGCACATCTAACACTGTTCATTATCCATAAACAATAATTTTAGGCTTATAAACAGTGCCAAATGTGTAAACAGTAACTTTATTATTATTTTTTTATTATTTTTAGTTTTTAACAAAATAAACAGTATCCAAACAGACCCTCAATATTCACTGTACTCAATTATTTTATCAAGTTCACAAATATAGTGTATTAGAAAAGAAAATTTTTAAGCTGTTACCAATTCCACGTTCGCTTTCACAGCTGTCTGATTTAGCTGACTACAAGTAAAACTGACCGACAACTAATAATAATCTGCCTAACTAATAATAATCTATTACTATACACCTCTGATACAATCATTATTTTATAAGTATAATTTTTTATAGAGTTTGGAGAATAAAAACCAGAATTTAAGTCTTAAAAAATGAGACTTACAGACAAATATATTTAGATCAGAGTAAAGTAAAATTTGTATAAAAATAAATAAAAATAATCCGCCTCTGTAACGGTAAAAAGAGGGGTGGAATTGGATCAAGTTCCAGAATAAGTCTAAGCAGACAAACTGTTAAATCACAGTTTGCAATTGCAGCTCACAATAGGTACTAGACTACTAGTACTAGCAACCCCAACAAAAATAAATAGTACTAGCGGTCTAGTACAACTTTGCTTAAAATTTAACACCAAATAATTTTTAATGAGACAAACTTGCTCAAAACCAACAAAAATGAGTGGTCGGTGTTGAATGCTTCAAAAAGGTTTCAGGAATCTATGCACAGTACAGAATTTTAGGGCTGACGTGGCTGAATAAGAAAATTTAAAAAACTAAAAAAAAATCTTTAATTAGTAATAACTAATAATCATAAATCAATGAAAAATAAATAAAACATGTGCGGTCTAGAAATAAAAATTCTAAACTCTATAATCTAAAATAAATAAATAAATCTATATAGGAATTATAACTCTCAATGAAAAACTAAATGTGAAAAGATAAATGAAACAAAATATTTGGTTTTCTTTTTTACTCTTTTAGGGTCTGATAGGAAAGAAATTTGAGTAATATTATTTATATTTTTTAAAAATATATATGAAAAAAAATTATAAAAATATATATAATATTATTTAAAAACTAAAAATATATTACTAAAATTCTCTACTTTTTAATATTTTGAGATAATGAAACAAAAGTTAGTGTACGAAACAAGTAAAGAAAGAAAAAAAAGAAGCAAAAATAGACTTCCTTGACACGTAGTACACTGGTTTGGTGACTTAACTAGATTCCAACCATTGGTAAATTCAATCAATCACTATTCAATCACATTCTAGTCTAAATAGCCAAAAACATAAACTAAAGTTTTACTTTCTTTCTTTTTGTTTTTTTAAGGGAAAACAGAAAACTATTATGTTTTACTTTTTAATTGTACCTCACCGTTCACACACTATTTACTATTTACTGTAGCAATGCAAATATTTTCTAGCTTGAACAAAAATTCAAATTTAAAAAATATATAGCCAATCAAAAAAAAAAAAAAAGAGGGTCCAAATGTCATTAATAAAACAAAGCGAAACAAAACAAAAAACAAAAGTTGGAAATTACATAAAAGTTTTGAGATTAACTAATAGTACATGGTTTATTTTGGGCCTGTGGGCACTACTCCTCGGACTTGAAACTCTCTACTACCGGATGTTCCGGATGCCCAGCGACGTAATCAAGGAGCCCTTCACCGGCCTTGCCACCGGGAGCGTCGGTAGACGGTGGCGATGTCTTGCCAAACACAAGCACAGCGAAGAGAAAGAGAGCGGTGGAGAGGAAGAGAGGCCAAAAGTAAGCCAAGATGGTGAGGAACCTTGGTGCTAAGAAGAAGAGGGCGATGAGTGTGACTGATAGAATGAGGGCAAAGAGGAACTGGAACTTGTACTGGAGGAGTTTTGCTGGGATCTCCATGGGTTGGATTTAGATGGGTATGAGAGATTGTGAAGTGGGTTGGGTTGGTGTTAGATTTTGTAGAAAGTGAGAGAGAGAGAGAGAGAGAGAGAGAGGATGGAAAGGAGGGATTTTTGGAGTTTTATCTGTGTTTTGTGTGCAGAGATTCTCTGAAGCGAAAGCTTGTGTTTTTTGGGTTTTGGGAGAGAGAGAGAGTGAGAGTGAATTTTTCAGTGTTTAATCAATTTTGATTGCTTTGTGGTGGTGACTGGCTATTTGTTTACTAAAATGCCCACCCTTATTACCTTTTACACTCTTTTTTCATCCAAGCTACATTTTAATTTTTTGATGATGAAGTAATTTCCTCCTTCAACTTTTATCAACTTTTATGATGAAACTTAAAAGTCAATTTTTTTCTTAAAAACAAAAAATATATATAAGTCAATTTTATTTATTGATTAAATCAACATCTTAACTACTCTAAAATTTCATTAAAAAAAATCAACATCTAACTAATTTTGAATGACTTAATTTCAAAATTTGAGGATAAAAACGTACATTCAATCCACCAACCTTTTTTTTTTTTTTTGAGAATCCAATCCAACAACTTAATAAATCTAACTTAACACAACCCAATCAATCTAACATGCTTAAAATTTTGAGATGGGTTTTGTGATGGATTTTTTTTTTATTATCATTTATTTTTTAAAGTTTGGTTATGGAACAGGTTCAATTTGACAAAATTTTCAACTCGAATAACTCGACCCAACCAATGATTTTTTGATTGGTAGAATTATGATATGCCACCTTAGGAATAATAAACTCAGTTGTGATTGTGTGGCAACTTGAAATAGAGACATGGTGGCTTGCCCAAGATGCTAGGAACAACTAAGTCCACCAAAGTTCCCATATGGAAATCTAATTAATTTGATTTACCACTACCATCATGGCAATAGCCTCCAAAACAACATGGGATGTTCAAGCTACAATGACAAAGGAATCCACTCCTAATTGACCTAACCCATTTCTAACCTACTTAAAATGACTCATTTTTGACTCGTAACCAGATTGATTTGACTCGAACCCGACTTGACAGTTTGACATATCTACTCCCAAGAGAAGTATAAAAAGGAAAGTAGGGCTTCTAAGAATGATATTCAAACACTTTACTCTACAAATCACCTTCTTAATAGATTTTCCAGATAAGCCATATTTGCTAACTTAAGTATCGTAGAGTCCTTCATCCGCACATACTTGACAGTTCTTTCGTTTTCAAAACTTACTTTTGCAAGTGCATATGAATAAGGTTTCACCATTAATGAACTATATCATCATTAATAATATTTAAAAGAATATGTGTATTTAAATTTATTAATTTGATTTATTTTGGTATTTTTACATTTGAGACTTATTAACATGAATTAAATAGAAAAAGTAAACCCAATTGTGTAAATGGTAATCATTTGTTGTATAATAATAATAATAAATTTAAATATTTGAATGAAAACCAAAAAATTTTAAACCATCTTGAAAAAATGGGCCCAACTTGACAGAGTTCCTTCCAATTCGATAAGGCAATTTCTGATAATATCCTTGTAGCATTTGAGACCCTACATCATATGAAGAATCAGAAGTCAAAAAAGGGAGGGTTTATGGCTTTCAAACTTGATATGAGCAAGGCGTATGATAGGGTTGAATAGTGATTCTTGGAGTTAACCATGAGGAAAATGGGATTTTCTAACCGGTGGGTAGATTTGATCATGGCTTGTGTGGGGTCAACTTCCTATCAAGTTTTGGTGAATGGTGTTCCAAGAGGGGATATTCAGCCAACAAGGGGGATTAGGCAGGAGGATTTGCTTTCACCATATTTATTTTTGATATGTTGGGAAGCTCTAAACCAGCAATTACAACATGCAGCCAGATTTGAGGTAATTAGAGGATTCTCTTTGTGTCGAAATGGACCAAGAATCAGTCACTTGTTCTTTACAGACGATACCTTGCTGGTCTGCCATGCATCAAGGGTTGATTTGGAGGTAATTCTTCAATTATTACAACTGTATGAGCTAGCTTCAGGGCAAAAGTTGAATAGCGAAAAAACCATGGTGTTTTTTAGCAAGGCTACTATGGAAGAACGAAGGGTAGAGTTGGTGGAGTTCTTGGGAGTAAATGAAGTTAGGGAGTATGAGAAGTATCTTGGATTACCGGCTGTGATGGGTCGAAACAAGAAAGAGAGTCTTAATTACATTAGAGAAAGGGTGTGGAATAAGCTTCAAGGTGGAAAGAGAGGTGTACGGGAGTTGGTCTCGAGGTTATTGGGCCTTGGAACTTGGTCTTGTAGAACTGTACGGGAAAGGGCCCCAGGCCCGTTGGGCCATGGGCCCTAAGCTAGAGATACAACACCTGAACCTCTCACCATTGGACTCAAGACCTTGATCCAGACACCCCCTTGAGACTCACCATGGGCCCAATAAACCTAGCGGGACCATTTAACCCTAGACGTCAAAAGCGAACCACTCCTGATCAAACTTATATATTGGCCGAGTGTGTGGTTGCTCGGCAAAATGCTAACTCAGCTTCCCGGTATTACCTTAGGAAATATCGCTATCGAGAAGGCTTTTTGGAGGTGGGAGTCTGTTCCAATGCCACTACCACCTTACCCAACTGAACACCCATCTAAAGACAATGAAATTGGACCTTCATTCACACTAATAGAGGGAAATAATCATAACACCTCCACTTATCTCAAGCTATAAATAGGGGGATTAAGGGATATAAAAGGGTTGGCAATTCTAGAGAGAACGTTGAGAAAAGAGAGCAGTCACTATGAGATAGAAAGTGATTCTGTGAGGTAAAGAGAAGGGTTTAAGTAAATAGGAGTATATTTAGGCTACCGAGCATAGGACCACCCACAGTAGGAAACCCAAAAGCCCACAAAACAAATAGATTGTAAGCCCAATTAGAGGTTAAGCCCAATAGCCATACATTGGGTACGCACAAGAGGCTTCTATCTCAAGCGGGTAAGGAGGTCTTGCTTAAGGTGGTAGTTTAAGAAATCCCCACTTTTGCAATGAATTGCTTCAAGCTTCCAATGGGAATTATACAAGATATTGAGAGATTGATTAGGAAGTTTTGGTGAGGGCAATGGGGAGATCAACGCAAAATCCATTGGAAAGATTGGGAGACCTTGTGCAAACCAAAGACTTTGGGTGGAATGGGATTCAAGGATTTAGAGAAGTTCAATGAGGCGATGTTGGCGAAACAAGTGTGGAGGCTGTTAATAGATCACACATCCCTATTCTACCGAGTTTTCAATGCCAAGTATTTTCCTAATGGCTCGTTCTTGGATGCTAAACCTTCCTTAGGTTCATATGCTTGGCAAAGCATTGTGAAAGCAATACCATTGATCAAATTGAGTATGTTGTGGAGGGTTGGGGATGGTAAGCAAATAAAAATCTTTAGGGAGAGGTGGTTGCCAGGAGAGGAACCAGCTAAGGTGATTTCACCCTTAAATAGTATTTCTATAGATTGGATAGTGAGTAGGCTACTGGATCCGAATGGTGCTGGCTGGAATGATCAATTGGTGGATGCCATGTTCCTTCCTTTTGAGGCTCAAAGGATCAAAGGTATTCCCATTTGTGTCACAAGCCAAGAAGATTGTGTGTCATGGCCTAAATGCAGAACCGGGTCTTACTCTGTCAGATCAAAATATCAATTATTTTGTGAAGTTGAGGCAACAGGTGCACCATCGGGGTCTACGAATGAGGGAGTTAAAAGATTTTAGAAGAGTATTTGGCGTCTCAAGGTGCCAAATAAGGTTAAAGTCTTCCTTTGGCAAGCATGCTCAAGTGCACTTCCTACTAAGGTGGGGTTACACAAAAGAAAGATTATTGATAATAAAATCTATGATTAGTGTTTGTTGGAAATTGAGGATGAAGTTCATGCAATTTGGAGTTGTGACTATATCCAAACAGTTTGGGAAGCCCTGTTTGCAGCAGCTAGGATGAAAAACCCGAGGATGAATACCATGTGTGACCTGGTTAGTTTCATACTTGAAGAGACTATAGAGTTAGAAAATTTTGCAATGGTAGCATGGGCAATATGGCAATGTCGCAACAAGCTTTGAAGCAAGGAAGATAACACCCTGATCCACAAAATCTATAAATCAGCCTTGACACTCCTAGCTGAGTTCTAGCAGAAGAAACCAAGGATAATGGGTCAGCGCCAATTAAGTCCAAATCACTAGAAGCCTCCTCCACTTGATTAAGAAAAGGTGAATTTCTATGGTGCAGTTTTTAGTAATTCGTATGAGGCAGGGGTGGGAGTTGTGATTTGGAATGAAAGGGGGGAGGTGAGGGCTTCCTTATCAGAGAAAATAGTGTTGCCATCGTCGGTGGAGGTACTTGAGATGCTGGCTGCTAGGAGAGTTGCCATCTTCGCCAATGAGCAGGGGTACAAGAATGTCTGCTTTGAGGGTGATGCTGAGGGGGGTGGTGAGAAGTATAAGGGAGGAAGATAACTCCAATGCTTTTGTGGGGCATTTAGTAAAAGACTTTAAGTCTATAGCTGGTTTGTTTCAAACTTATTCTATCTCTTATGTAAGATGGCAGGGTAATAGTGTAGCCCATGCTTTAACTAGGGAGGCTAAAATGTCTTTTCCTTTACGTATTTGGATGGAGGATGCTCCGCCAAATGTTTTGAATTTTGTATCCAAAGATTTGCCTGTTGAATAAATTATCCTTGGATTGGGGGAATTCAAAAAAAAAAAAAAAAAACTCAAGCCAACTTGATCCCTAAAAATTTAGTTTGGTTGGTTTTGAGTTATCATAGTTGGGTTAATGTGCCCGTTTGGATTTCACTGAATCACGCGTCCACGTTTTGCGCTTTCATGCTTTTTTTTTTTTTTTTTTTTTTTTTTTTCTTTTGCACGTGAACAGTAACCTCACATGGGTTTACTGTGCAGAGGACAAAAATCACTATTCACATACTATTCATCACTGTTCACGTACTAAAAAATATTAAAAATGAGTCCTACAGTACTATTCACACAATTAAAAATTTTTTTGCTACAGTACTTTCAGTTTTCAGTTTTCAGTTTTAGTAATAATAAGTTCAATTCAAACGGACCCAATATGGGTTAGGAATATCTCAATATTAGGAAGTTGGCTTGGTTAAGTTAAAAATACTCTAACCCAAAACTCATGCACACGCCTAGTTAAGGGATGAAATTGAATCAATCAATAGTTGATGGATATTACTATTGAAAAATGAAGGAAGAAATTGGCCAATTAAATGTACAGTACAGTAATGAAATTGAAAATTTCAAACCATAAAAAATGTTAAAGGTCCAAAATTGTAACTTCACCTTTTACCCCCTCGAAATGGAATCATTTTATTATAAGATATTATAACCTATAAATAGAAAGCAGATCTAGATTATAGACCCTTTATTGTGAGAAAAAAAAAAAAAAAATCCTTATGAATAGTTCGATATCTTTTGGAAAATATAATATGATCGTTGTATCTCCTTGCGTTGTAAACTTGTAATGGTTAAGGAATCAGAAGTGCATCTATTATAAGTCAAATGGTGGTGAGACTTAAATCGTTTGCAAATGTTCTTCAAAGACAGGCAAATTTCTATAAGGAAAAAACAAAAATTCTGGATGGTTGGTAGAGGGAGAAAAATCTTGACTCTTTCTTTAATTAGATGATTGTACTATATGCACAGTTATGAGTATCAATTAAGACATTATTATTTTTTTTAAAACCTTCTCAAATCTTCCCATGTGTGTGTTAAAAAATTCTTAATATTCTAAAAAAAATAAAAATAAAATAAAGACATTATTTTGACAGTTAGAAATTTTTTACCTAATCTTTTCCATATTTATCAATAAATTGTATTTTTTATACTATTGACGTACAACATATACATAACGTGTATAATATATATATATATATATATATATATGTATAAATCGTTTGACTTTCGATTGAACCATAATATTGTGAAACATAAGTTTTTGAAGTTTTATAATTTTACATGTCATTATTTTTAATATATATATATATATATATTAAATTTAAATTTTATTATATATTTAAACTTTAAATTATAATCTTGACAAAATATTTTCTTTAAATGATAAAATATGTATTTTTATATATAAATACAATAACAATAAATTCTCATTAATAACTATAATATTGAATCTCATATTTAGACAAAAAAAATGAAAAAATAAAAATAAAAATTGTATCATTTCAAACTTATTTTAGAAAATAAGGGTGTTAAGGTCACTTTATAAAAAGAAATAAATTCATGTGTAAATATATATATATATATATATTTTATGATTGGTCATTCGCTTCAGAGTTCAGACTTGGGTGGATTGTCGGCTACTAGTTTTTTTCAAATGAACCTCATCTGGCTTTAATCAAAGTTCTTGGAAGTTAGTGAGAAAGATAAGATCTAACACATGATTGTGGTAATTCGAGGCCGAAAGTTAACCCAAATGAGAATGAGAACGATTCTATTCCAAAACCTTTTTAAATTGGTGTTTAGTGGGTGCACGTGGGCTTGAACCTAGTTTAAATTTGGGGTAAAACTCAGTGTCTAGCTACACTGGTCGGTCACAATGATGACACGTGTTCATTTTTGCCACATATCATTATTTCAATAGATCCAATACACTAGATATACTGGATTCAATTTAAGTCCTTAAAAACAGACTCAAAATATCCATCACAATAGTGATACATGTTAATTTTTGCCACTTATTATCATTCCAATAAATCTAGTGCATTGGATGTACAGGACCTAAGACAAATCTTTTAAAAAATAGATTCAAAATGTAAGAAATGCACGAGTTCTTTTCTGCCCTTTATTATGATGTTTGAATCTATTATGGTGCTTAATGCCAAAATTTAGTTCACTTTTTGAATTTGCACTTGGGGAAGGATAACTTCCTGAACGGTGTAAGGGACCAAATTAGATTGCTTTCCAACTAAGAATACCCTTAACTTGAAGTGACATTTTTGTTGACCATAAAGCCATGAAATGAATGTGAAAGTTGAACTTTCTGTTGTTTTTGAATGCGGTCCAATTTGGTTTTACAATATCTTGAAAAGTTCTTGACTTTTAAATTCTAATCATACTTCCGTTGATGGACCAATAAAGAAACTACTGGTGGTCATTTAGATGCATTTCAAGCGTTAGTGTTTCCAGGGTTGTCCAAGTCAATTTTGTTCCACTCAACTTTTGAAAAAAAAAACATTTTCTATTCCCTCAGTTAATCTTCTTAGTCATATTGTGTTAAATAAGTCAATGAATCCCTTCTTACATGTATTCAACGGGGGAAAAATGATCCAAGTAAAAAGTGCTTCCAATTAGATCCAGATCGGTTTTGGTTTGTTGAATAAGGTGATAAGGATTGTGAAGTACACTAAATATTTTTTCCCCCTCTAATGAAAGTTCTTTATTAAATAGAAGCCAAGGGCTTTATATTTTAGTGAGCTAAATCATATCACAAGGTATTGTTGCAAAGAGGGTTACCTTTCATATTTTGTAAGTACTACTAAGAGCTTAGCTTGATCCAGTCACCAATATTCAAAATTCTTGGGTATGACGGACCTAGGGACTGTTTCACACTTCACATCCTATTTTGTCTCCCGCCTTCAAGCATCCTCTTGTCCTTACTAGCTCACTACTTTCCTAGATGGACCTCCACACTCACGAGCTATTAGAATTAACCCTCTTTGAGCTGATGCATCTTCCTCTTTTAAGTATTTTGCTTTTAAGTTTTTAAAACCTTCATCCACATTTTTATCTTCCTTGGTCCAAATCCTCCATCCTAGTTATGCTATTAGTGCCTTAACAAAATCTTCCATCTTCCTAAAAATCTAGACCTCCTGATGCTTTAGGTTTGTGCATTAATTCTCAAGCTTTATATTACAAAGCTCTCTTGTTTTCTTCCTTGCCCCACTAGAAGAAGTCCCTCATCATCCAGTGCATTTTATCATGGTAGCATTTGAAATTATTTAATTTATGCTAATAACTAGTCTAACATTATTTTTTAAAAATTTATTGAAGAAAGAAACAAATCAAGAATTAGTACACATAACACACATCAGACTAGCTGCATAACAGCAACTAAGTTCAAGACATAGAAGACCCAGACAAACCTAAGAACTGAAGAAGTTATTTCCCCAATTACATCACAACAATTAATTAAAAACCAAACTCCTAAGTCCTCCACAAAATTCAATAGGAGACCCAATGTTTAGTTTCAAACACTACAATATTGCCTCTTTAGATTTAACATTGCCATCGTAAACTCTTGCACATCTCTGTATCCAGACGTGATAAACTGTGGTAGACAAGACTAATTTTCATGGTACAACCCTTCCAAACTCTGAAATATAGAAACTTCTCCCTTTCAAATCTCATGCCAATAGCCTATTATCTTTCGAGCATAACAGCATCACATGAGTCCATATCCTTCTGGTAAAAAACGTCTAACATTTGGTGGTTGGAAAAGAACTTGGATGAACCAAGAAAATAATTAATCATGCAACATACCTCTCAATCAGTTTAAGTTCTTTAGTGACATCAACCATTGTTGGCCTTCTGTATGGATCTTCCTCTGTACATGTCAAGGCAAGGTCCAATACAGCTTGTAATTGTTGCTCTAAACTAGCACCTCCTTCCCCTGCCAAGATTGCAGGATCCACAATCTCATTTATGCCATAACCTTGAGCACAGTTATACATGTATTTTACTAAGCTAGAATCTTCATCAATTATCAATCGGATTGTATTATAAGAATCCTCCCCAGTTAAAAGTTCCATAAGAAGATCACCAAAATCATACACATCAAACTTCTCTGTTACCTTGCCTATTGCTTCAAACTCGGGGCCTTTGAACTTCGGATGCCAAAGGCCATTATAAGCTTCCACGTCAGTTTCACCTTCAGGGATTGTTACTGAAAAAAAGTTGGACAATTTGGGAACATCGTGTTCATCTAATAAGATACTGTGCATATGTATAGCCATGTGAATTACAGGTCTGGAGAACGCAGTACGGAGATAAGAAATTGCATGAGCTATCTGCCTGGCAATCTTTAGCCTACTTTCCCATGCCATGGGCTGATGTTGTCGAGTATCACTGCATATGTAGATTCGATCTGCAAGGAAACCATTCTTGGGAAATTCATACACTAAAATGAGAGATCGATTCTCAAGGCAACACCCTATGGGCTTTAACACATTATTGTGAGCGCACATCTGTGCAGAAATCACCAGATCATTGATGGCAAAATCAGCTAATGATTCAGAGTCAGGAAATAGCTTAATGAGAACAATTCGTCCTTCAAGAGAACCCTTGTACCGATGCATTCCCAGATAAGTAGAATGTTAGTTGTGGGTTGCTTGGCCGGGCTCTTGAGTAGAGAAGCTAAGGATGGGAATAGGCTTGCCATTGCAAGAGGCAATCAGCTTCTCCAGTAACTTGCTCCCATTCTCAAGAAAGTCTCTCTCTTTCCTTTCTTTCCTTAATCTCTCTAAAGAAATGATCTCTCAACCAACTCCGCATAGCTTGAACTTGCGCTACCCTCTAAACGGGACTTTTTAGAATACTGCTATAGAAGCTCAAGGGTCATTTATTTATTGGGGGTGACATGCTTACAATCGAAGCAAGTTCTGATAGGTTTCATCGAATGTAAAAGTGGAGCCTTCATTTTTCTTTCGGTTCCTTTATGGAATTTCAGTTGTAAGTGGAGCTTTCATCATTAAAAATTTTGCACTTCCATATTGGAAATTTATTAGTTTATTAGTGAGAAGAGCTTTTATCATTAGACACAGAGGATCAATGGTCATTTGTTGGGGTAACACGTTTAAAAGTGAAAGGTGGTCAAAACCAAGTGGAGCTTTTCTCAATAGCCTTTTTAGAAAACTCCTCACTCCACAGGAGGTTAATATCCATTCCTTTGGACAACGAATAGAAGTCTAGAATAGTGCATGGAGAAGCCACCGAATATGTTTCACATGACAAATATATTTTACTTACTCATAAACAAAAGAGGAGGAAGAACCTTCCCCATCTTCCTCATCATTGCAGCGAATAGAGGACATGGAATTAGTCCCTCTCTCCCCAACCTGGAAGTTACACATGCGTCTATGTCTCTGCTACGAATAGAATCATTCCAAGTCTGGTTTGTTATGTCAAGTGCCAGGTTTGGTTTTTGTTTTTATTTTTATTTTTCACTAAAAATAATTTCCTAATATTTATAATCTGATGAATGTGAATGGCTCAATCTACCTAGCCAACAAAGAAAAGGAGAGACCACGAGGAAGAAAATAAATCTACGACAGCAGAGGGAAAAACATACACACACACATATATATAAGTGGAAACTTAGCATTATTGTTGTTATGTTTCTATTAAGTCACATCAGTGGCTATGGATCTATTTAGTAATGTTGTTTAAGTGTTGTAAAAATATGTGTGAGTGAAAAAGTGTTGTGGAAATATGTGTTATATTGTTTAAACAACGAAAACTATTATTTAAATAACACAACCAAATAGGCTCTATATTATCCATCTATTTCCAATCATTTCTCTCTTATTTTTACTTTTTTTTAATATATTAATTTTGTACTTTATTGTTACATTTCCTTTAACCCTTCTCCATCATTTTTACTCTTTAATCTCTCTACTATTCTCAATCTTAATGTCGCTCTTTCTCTATCCATTCCTCTTCTTCTTCTTCTTCCTTATTTTATTTTATTTTTTAAATTCTTATCCCCATCCTATTACTATAAATATGTTATTTTATCTCTCATTTTATACATATTTTCTCATACAAAAAATGTTATTACTCTTTCTCTCTCATTTTTTTTTTATGTGGATATTTTATTTTTGTGTCTCTACTTTAGGTTGATGAATTTTTGTGTTATTTAGAACTTTACTTTGGGCAGATGCAATTTGGTTCTATGTTTTTAAGTTATTATCTTTTTTTTTCTTTAATTGTTAAATGTTATCCTATTGCATTGTAAAAATAGTATATAAGAATGTAATGTTATTATATTACATAGTATGGCTTTGATAATTTGGTGTTTATAATTCATGATTATATTGTTTAAGTGTGTTTAGATACTGCTTATTTTGCTAAAATTGAAAAATTATTGCTAAAAGTACTATAAAAGTTAGTTGAAATAGTATAGTAGAGTCAATGGATAGTGCCAAAAAGTGCAGTGGACTTAGGAATAGTAACAAAAATAAGCTAAATAGTGAAATGATTTTAATTTTTCATTTCAATCCAAACACACACTTTATTTTGAACTTTCCTCTTTTCATCTTATTTTCTATAAATTTGTTATTCCCTCTCACACTCTCTCTCTCTCTGATTTATATGTTTATTCTTTCTTGCAACTTTACTTTAAGTTGATGAATTATTGTATTTTTTTATGACACTATTTTGGGTTAATACGATTTGGTGGTGTGTTTTTTGAGTTCTAGATCACAAGTCTTCTCTCTCCCTCTTATAGCTTTTGTTTGATTTTTGTTTGACATAATACTTAGTTATTTTGGAAGTGGGAATTTGAATTTATATCAAAATACAATCTTGGCTATATATTTGAATGTACCTATCAACCATTTGAGTAATATGAAATGTACTTTTGTAATTAGTTTTGTTTATTATGACAATCTCCTTTTAAGAAAATGAGAAATTTGATATATTTGAAACTCAAATAGTTTAGTCGAAAAAAAAAAAAAAAAAAGGAAAAATGTAACCATAACATAATTCAGAAAAATATAAATTCCTAAAAAATGAATAATATCAATCATACACATTCAAAATAATAAAATGATATATTTGTAGAGATGGATAGATAAAAAATAATTTTAAAAATTGTTTAATTTATAGGGAAATCAAATTATTTTCCACAAAATTTAGAGAACAAATTATATATTATATCACAATAACAGAATAATTATTTATTCTCATGCATTGCGTAGATCTATGACTAGTCTATATATATATATATATATATATATATATGTATGTATATTCTCAACGGCCACATCATCCACCTATTTACAATCCTCTCTCTTATTTTTAAATCTTTTTTTTCCTTATTAGTTTCTTAAATCACCTTCCCATTACTATCTACCTTAATATCACTTTTCATATATCCTTTTATCTTCCTTTATTTTTGGCTTTTTTTTTTTTTTTTTTTTTTTTTTTTTTTTTTAAATTTTAAATTCTCATCATCTTACTATAAATTTTCAAATTTCTCTTTAATTCTATGCATAGTTTTCCTGCACACAAAAGGTCTCTCTCTCATTTTTTTTTTTTTTTAATTGTTTCTTACAACTCTACTTTAGGTAGATGAATCATTATGATTTTTAAAAAATCTAATTTTGGTTCATAGTTTAAGTGTTGTATTTTTTTAGTTCCCCATCATAAGCTCTCTCTCTCTCTCTCTCTCTCTCTCTCTCTCTCTCTCTCTCTCTCTCAGCTTTGGTTTGATTATTGTTTGAGTTAATACTTAGTTATTTTGGAAGTAAGAATTTGAATCTTGACTATGCTAATTACATATTGGCATTCGGTCCATTTTAGTCCATTCAGTCTACTTCGGTCCACTTTGATCCATTCAGTATACTTCAGTCCACTTTGGCCCAATTCAGTTTACTATGGTCCAATTAGGTCCATTCGGCCCAATTCAGTCAATTCAATTGATGTACTCTAGACTATTTAGTCCAGTTTGGTCCATTCGTTTGACTTCGATTTATTTCGGTGCATTTCAATCCAGTTGGTCAATTAGGTTTTGTTCAATCCTAGTCGGTCTACTTTGGTCCATTCCATCCAATTTGGTAAATCGGGTCCACTTTGGTCTAATTCAGTCTACTTTGGTTAGTACGGTCCAATTCAGTCTACTTTGGTTCTGTCCAATTGGTTCATTCGATCCCCATTTTGATCTATTTGGTCCATTTGATCCCATTTGGTCCATATCGGTCCTCTTTGATTCAATTTGGTTTACTCTATCCACTTTAGTCCATTTGGTATAATTCATTCCAATTCACTTTGGTCCATTTGGTGTACTTATTTAAGAATGAGAAAAGACAAGTTTGGGTTGAGAGTACTGTAAATTATTTGAGTAATATCAATTATAATTATATGATAAGTTTTGGTTATCATAATAATTTCCTTAAGAGAATGATAATTTGAATAATAATTTTGAAACTTAAAAATTTTAGTTGTACTAAAAGAAATTTGGAAAATATATTGCATAATAACAATAGTTGTAAAAATAGAGTGATGAGGATTACTTTGTTAAATTATTTAAATTTTAGGGAGAATAGATTATTTACAATAAAATTTAGAGAAATAAATTATACATATTCAATATAACTTTGTTATGAGTTTTTATTATTATGATTGTAGGGACTGGGATTGAGCACTTCTTCTATTAGATGTGTGGACTCAGGCCCAACTAGCCCAATATAATGAATTTATAGAGAATGGGCTTAAGAACTAGGCCTTAGTGAGGGTTACAACAATTAGACATGGTTATGAGTGGGTTGAATAGCAAGGACGTGGACTAAAATATGAAATTCTGTCCTCAGGCATTTCTTCCAAGGAACTTATTGTTCTTATTCTTTCTTCAGTGCTTAGTCATAAAGGTTTCCAAGATCATGCAAATTGCTACCATATTCTCTCTTTCTAATTCCCGATCTCTTTTCCTAGAGGATTTCTCACATTATATATCCCCTTTCAATCGATCTTGGCCCTCTATCTGTTGATCATTCAGGTCACCACTCGAGTGTTTGTCCCATTAGCCACCTTTCTAAACCTTCTGTGAGTTGCAGCAACCAAGACAGCACTGTTCAGGGGTTATTTCCTCATTAATGCGGCCAAAACGTTAGTTGTGGGCATTTAATGCGGAGGTGACAGTTTCCCCTTGAATTGCTCCTACACCATGCTCCCATGGCTGTCCTACTATACTTGTCCTTTTTCTTGGGATGCTCTGTGAGGTTGCCTTCGATGATGTGTCATTCTTCCCTTCTAGGATCTGGGTTGGCCAAGAACAGGATTGTCCTCTGCAATGTTTCTAGGCAATTTGGGCTTTCTTCGTTTGTCCTCGGCCATTTCTTCCTCCTCGGCGTGGGCTTTGGGCTTAGTGTAAAGTGGGCCGGGATTGCCAAATTCTTCGACCCCACAATAGCCCCTCAAAATCCTGCTACCTGGCTCCTCGGACGAAGAGGAAGATTTTGGTGTCCTCAGGCCTTTATCATGACTTGTTAAGTCTTGTCCTCCATCAGTGCCAGAGCCTTTTCGCTTGTCCAAGGCATGTTCCTGGTGCTTCAATATACGGAGCGCGCCTTCATTAAATTCTGGCGGCTTTGTGCTCCCCACGTTCAATGGTGTGATGGTAATCTAACAGTGGGGATTTCTTTAACTTAATGGGCGGGAAAACCCACACGGTTATTTTTAATTGGAGGTATAAATACCCATTTAAACCGATTTGCCTCTTTACTTTTACATTCAAGAGTTCTTGCGTACATATCTTGAGTTCGGTCAAATCTCCAGCCAAACTCATGTCTAATTTTAGCATAGAAAGCCTGTCCGAGGAGCTTTTCCTCATTTTTGTAAGTTTTCTTCTCTCTCTAACTCATGTTTTCTCTCTTCTAAGTTTCTTTTCATCTTATTCCTCTCTTTCTTTCGTCCTTCCCTGAGTCTTTTAGCCGTTTCTAGGGATGGTTAAGTTAGAAAAGTTGATTGAGTCCGAAGAGGCAATAGAAAAATTTGTCGTCGATTATAGGATATCCAGTAATGTAGGTTTGAGATACTGTGAAGAAGGGGAGTGGAGGAGGCAAGAGGGTGAAGTAGTGATTCCCATAATCACCTTCATAGAAGGTTGTATGAGAATCCCTATGGGGCCGGTGATGAGGGACTACCTTAGGCATTTCCGATTAGCTCCCACCTAGTGTGCCGCCAACGTGTTTAGGATCCTAGGTTATGTGGACACCTTAGACGAGAAAATGGGGTTGAGGTTAACCCATCACGATGTAAACTAGTGCTACAAACTCCAACACTTAAGGGGTAAATCCTATTATATGAAGATGAGGGATGATAAGGTTTGGCTTATTCAGTGCCTCCCTGAGACTAGCAAGGGATTAAATAAGGACTTTCTCATCGAGTCTAGGGAATGGTACGATGGCCTTCATTGTCTGACAGAGGAAGGGGAACTAGGTGGGGTATTCAAAGTAGAAGAGGGTTAATCTTTTGTGTTATCATAGTTTGCATTATTCAATTGCTAATATGAATATGCTTTCTCTCTTTGCAGATCCACACGCCTTTGAACAACACTTTCATTTGGTTAACCGGGAAGATTTAGAAACCATCCTTAAGGCGGAGGTCTTTTTGAACGAAGCTAACAACCAAGTCAAAGCCACTCATAAGATCCTCGAGTACAATCCCATCCAGAAATCATTCTCGGCTCCGAAGTACGTGATCAGAGCTAAGGATCCTTGGCTTCACAGAATCACCATAGCAGAACATGGGTTCTTGCTTCTCGAAGGATCTCCTATCCTAGAAGGCATTCCATTGACAGGCCCTTCTTCATCCCATCAAGCTATAAAGGCCAAGGGAGGAAAAGTAGAAAGCGAAGAAAAGGTCACTGATTTGGGTCCGTTCGAGGATGAATTTGGTGTTTTCGGCCGGGTTAATCTATCCGAGGATCCTTCTGGTGAATTGGGCGACCCCAGTTTGACTGAAGCAGATCTCCTATCAGTAGGGACTTCTTCTCAGGCTAAAATAGGTTTTAAGAGAAAGCCTCCAACCAATTTGTTCGACCTAATTGAGGGTCAACCGGGGAAGGATGCACCGGGGAAGCCACAATCCCAGCTTCCTCCTCCTCCACCCAAGCTTCAGCCTGTTTAGACCAGGTCATCTTCCACCCAATTGAAGTCATCATCTCCACAATCCAAACTTCCTCCCCCTCCTTAGTCGACTCTGCCTCCTTGGTCTGAGCCTGCCAATCCAAAGAGGAAGAGGGCTTCTAAAGGTAAAGAGCCCATGGATGGGGGGAGGTCTCACTCCTTTCAGGACAAAGATGAAGCCCGACAAGATTTGAAACAACTAAAAATCGGGCACAAGGGCCAAGAAAAAGAGGTCGCCACTTAGTCCAAGCCCTAGGCCTAGCTTCCTACCTTAATGCTCCACAGGGAGCCTTTAATGGACAACGCCTCCCTCAGGGACTTCCGAGGGGGTGAAGGCACCTACATGGCCGATGTGCTGGAGAGGTCCCTACTACTTCCCGTCGACATGGCCGAGTTGGAGAATTTGAGGAGGCAGGAGGTCTTCCTCAGCATCAAGAGGTACTTGGGCATAGTAAGACTTCTAACACTTGTGACTCCATTGATTTTGGTTCCTTGGTTTCCAACTTACCGTGTGCTTGTTTCAATTGGCAGGCTATCTAGGCCACTTATAGATTGGAAGAGGCAGCCAACAACCAAAGCAGGGCTCTGGAGCTGGATCTGAAGGAGATGACAAGGGCCAGAGATAGTGCTGAAGTAAGCCTAGCTGGCACTCAAAAACAGGCTAAAGGCCAGACGAGGCGCCTGCTTGAATCTGAGGATCAGTTGAAGATTGCCAAAGAGCAAATCATTTACCTAAAGAAGAAGTTGGCCAAGGCAGAGAGGGCCAAGAATGTCATGGAATGGGCCAGGGATGAAGCGTTGAGGGCTAAGGCAGAGGCAGAGTTCGCTAGGACAGAGGCCGAGAGCTCTAAGGAGAAAGTCGAGGAGGAGGCTTATGCCTTGGGAGTGGTTGAGACCTAGGCCACTCTCAAGGCTCAAGTATCTGGGGTATGTAGGCTCTATTGTTCCCAGATTTGGAATGAAGCCCTTAAACAAGCTGGGGTTAAGGCGTCATTCAACCTATGGAAGGTGGAAAATGTATACTACCCTCTTGCCATCTGGGAAACTGCCCGTGCTAGCTCCGAGGTTGAGGTTGCTCCTGAGGAGGCTGAGACTACTCGACCTGAAGCTGCTTTGGCCATAACCATTCCTGACAAGCCAGCTAAGGAGAGTGAAATTTCTAGGGCGACCAAAACAAATGAAGGCTCGAACCCTAAAGCGCCCCAGAAGATTGCAAAGTCTACAGCTGATGCTTAGGCCTTTCATGTTGAGTAGTCAGCTCTCTCAGTTTAGCCCCTTCAGACTGTTCCCCCAAATAAGGGCTCCAAGGATCCTGAGGTCGTTTCTACTCAACACTCCAAGGATGGAATCAAGATAAAGCTGAAGAAATAGGCCATCTTGGCTAGCCTTTGTTTTAGTTTTGCCTTTTTTTTTTCTTTTTTTTTTTTTTTACATTATGTGTTTATTGTTATTATTATTAGTGTGAATCTCGTGTCTCATGAGTTTGTTGTCCTAATGGGTAAAAATGGTTATGTACATACCATATTTGAAATTAGACCTTTACATTCTAACTCATTTAGCATTAAGGGGACACTTAGTTTGCATTTGCTCATATTTTTAGGGGGTGGGGACTGAGTAGATGATTCGAGGTACCGAGCTTATACTTAGGCTATATTCGCAACTTGCATGAATGCTTGATCTTGCTAATTTCTTCAAAAGTTGTGGTCCGAGGATTTGCCCAACATTTGGATTCTACCTGCCACCTAAGCTCTTACTGGAAGTAGTTAGTTTCCTCATATGTTTGAGTTTGAGAACCATGCAAGGCCTTGATTTTTTCTAGTATGTAGATCTTTCTTGAAGTAACTAGTTTCCCCATAGGTTTGAGTCCGAGAACCATGCAAGACCTTGGTTCTATCTAGTATTTAGATTTTCTTGAAGTAACTAGTTTCCCCATAGGTTTGAGTTCGAGGACCATGCAAGACTTTGGTTCTATCTAGTACTTAGATTTTTGTTGAAGTAGCTAGTTTCCCTATAGGTTTGAGTCTGAGGACCATGCAAGACTTTGGTTCTGTGTAGTACTTAGATTTTTGTTGAAGTAACTAGTTTCCCCATAGGTTTGAGTTTGAGAACCATGCAAGACCTTAGTTCTATGTAGTACTTAGATTTTTCTTGAAGTAACTAGTTTCTCCATAGATTTGAGTCCGATGACCATGCAAGACCTTGGTTCTGTGTAGTACTTAGATTTTTCTTAAAGTAACTAGTTTCCCCATAGATTTGAGTCTGATGACCATACAAGACCTTAGTTCTGCCTAGTACTTAGATTTTTGTTGAAGTAACTAGTTTCCCCATAGGTTTGAGTCTGAGGACCATGCAAGACCTTGGTTCTGTCTAGTACTTAGATTTTTATTGAAGTAACTAGTTTCCCTATAGAGTTGAGTCCGAGGACCATGCAAGACCTTGGTTCTGTCTAGTACTTAGATGGTTGCCAAGATACAAGACATATAATCATAATGGACTTAAAATTTGAATTAGAGAAATGCTTTTGTTAATAATAATACATTCTCAGGTTATTTACATTCCATGGACGAGGTACAGCTTTTTCATCTAAGTCTTCTAAGTAGTACGCACCTATTCCCGCTACTGAAGTAATTCGGTATGATCCTTCCTAATTGGGTCTCAACTTTCCTCAAGATGGGTTCTTCGCAGCACCCAAAACTTTCATCAACACTAGGTCCTCTGGTGCTAGTATCTCAGCTTCACATTGGCATCATATCCCTGTTTGAGCTTCTGATGATAATAGGTTGACTGGATCACTGCTTTTTCTCTTCGTTCATCAATTAGATCTAGGCTCTTCCCTAGTAGTTCATCATTATTGCTTGGAGTGAAGGAGCTCGTCCTCAGCGTTGGAAGCTTGCCTCTAGAGGGATAACAGCCTCGACCCTATAGGTCATGGCAAAAGGTGTCTCCCCTGTTGATCGCCGTGGTGTAGTCTGGTAAGTCCATAAGACATGTGGCATCTCTTCTACCCATCTTTGTTTGGCATCATCCGATCTCTTCTTAACCATTGACTATGACCTTGTTGATAGCCTCAACTTGTCCATTTCCCTGAGGATAAGCTGGAGTTGGGTATCTGTTTGTGATCCCCAGTCTGTAGCAGTATCTTCTAAAGGCTTTGCTATCAAATTGGAGTCCATTATCTGAGATGAGTGTACGAGGGACCCCGAATTGTGTAACAATGTTTCTTCAGATGAATTTCTTAGCATCCACATCTCTGATGTTGGCTGATGGCTCAGCTTCGACCTATTTGGTGAAGTAATCTGTGCTAACCAATAGATATCTCTTATTTCTTGCTGCCTTGGGGAAAGGGCCTACAATATCCAGGCCTTATTGGGTGAACGGCCATGGATTGGACAAAGGGTTGAGGACCCCTCTTGGTTGATGAATATTTGGGGCAAACCTCTGGCACTAGTCACATTTCTTAGCATATTCTGCATCCTCGGCCACCAATATCCTTGGGTAGTGGCTCGGTGTGATAGAGATCTTCCTCCTGTATGACTCTCATATATCCCTTCGTGCAACTCTTTAAGCAGTAATTCTAATGCTTAAGGGTGAATACACAGTAAATACGGCCCTAAACAAGAGCGTTTATACAATTTGTGGTCCTCGGACAACCAGAATTGAGGAGCATTTCTTCGTATTTTTTCAGTCTCTAACTTCTCCTCGGGCAGGGTATCATCTTTGAGGAACCTTACTATAGGGTCCATCCAGTTAGGACCCACTCTAATCTTATGGATATGGACCATGCCTTTTGCAACCTCATTTTCTCTATCTAGATGCTCAACAAGAATAATTCGAGGTAGACCCCCTACAGAGGAGGTAGCAAGTGTGGCCAATGAATCTGCATGGGTGTTTCCACTTCTAGAGATGTGTGACAAGCTGAAAAGATCGAAGTCTAACTGTAAGCATTTGACCTGGCTTAAGTACTTTTGCATCCTTGCATCTCTGGCTTCTAACTCTCCCTTTACTTGGCCCACTACCAATCTCGAGTCCGAGAATATTTCAAATGCTTTTCCTCCCATTTTCTGTACCATAGACATTCCTTGTAACAAGGCCTCATACTCGGCTTCGTTATTCGTGGCCGAGAACCCAAGTATCAGGGATTTCTCGATGATAGTCTTCTTTGGAGATACTAGGACTAGCCCCACTCCGGACCCCCTTTGATTTGCTCCACCATCAATGTACACCTTCCAACATAGGGGTCCTGGCATAGAGATTACCCCAACCAATTTTCCATCCATGTCTCGCTCCTCTACTACTATTTCTACTGGTGGTTCAGTAAATTCGGCCACCAGGTCAACTAGGACCTGGCCCTTTATGGAGGTCCAAGGCATGTACTTGATGTCAAAAGCTCCTAGAATTATGCTCCATATGGCAATCCTTCCAGTGTAATCAGTAGTCCGAAGTACGGACTTCAAGGGTAGTTGGGTTAAAACAACCATTGTGTGGGATTAAAAATAATGGGGAAGCTTTCGCGTAGCCTGGACCACAACTAGTATGGCTTTCTCCAAGGGTAAGTATCTAACCTTAGCTTCATATAGCGACTTGCTCACATAATAGACTGGCTTTTGAAGGCTATTGTCGTCCCCTATTAACACCAAGCTCAAAGTAATATATGCATATAGGACTTCATCGGTCTCAGGACTGGACATGATAGGTGGTCGGGATAGGTATTCCTTGAGTTGCTGGAAGGCCACAATACAGTCCTCGGACCACTCAAATCCTTTCCACTTGTTGATCAAGAGATAGAATGGTCTGCATTTATCCGCCGACCTGGAAATGAATCGATTCAGGGCTACGATCATTCCAGTAAGCTTTTGGACCTCCTTGGCATTTTGCGATTGTTTTAAATCATTAATAGCCTTGATCTGGTCAGGGTTAACTTCAATTCCCCTATGAGTAACCATGTAGCCTAAAAATTTTCCTGATCCCACGCCAAGTGAGCGTTTGGAAGCATTTAGGCGTAGCTTGTGCTTCCTTAAGACATCAAAGGTGTTGTCGAGGTCTCCTAAATGCTCGGACACCACTTTACTCTTCACCATCATATCATCAACATAGATTTCAATGCTCTTGCCCAACTGCGGCTCGAACATTCTTGTCATCATCCTTTGATAGGTGGACCCTACGTTCTTCAGACCAAACGACATTATCTTGTAGTGGTAATTCCCAGTAGGTGTCACGAAGGCTATCTTCTCCTGATCCTCCAGGGCTAGTGGTATTTGATGAGCCTTAAAAGGCATCTAAGAAGCTCAGCCGAGGATGGCCCGCTGTTGCATCCACCAGCTAGTCTATCTGAGGCATGAGGAATGGGTCCTTCGGGCATGCTTTGTTTAGGTCCGTGAAGTCTACACAAACCTGCCATTTTCCACTTTTCTTTTTGGCCACCACGGTATTGGCCAGCCATTCGGGGTAAAAAACCTCTTTGATAGCCCCTGCACGCTTAAACTTCACCACTTCATCCCTAATTGCATTGGCGTGCTCTCTTGATGGGCGATAGGGTGGCTACTTTTTGGGAGTAATGGACGGGTTGACATTGAGATGGTGATAGATAAAGGCTGGATCAATTCCTAGAGCATCGCAGGCATCCCATGCAAATACGTCAATATTTATTTTGAGAAACTCAATCAACTCCTCCTTCTCTTGAAGAGGTAGCTGAGCCCCTACCTGAAAGAACCTCTCCAGGTCACCACCAATGACCACCTTCTCTAGATCTTCGCATTTTGCCTCCTCGATAGCTGTATCCTGAGGCGACAGCGGGACCTTTGATTGCTATAAGTTCTTTTCAGCAGAGGTCGAGGACTCCGCATCGAGCCGATGCTAAATGGCAGCCACTACACACTACCTTGCCGTGGATTGGCAACCATAGATTTGGAGAACCTAGTCCCTTACGGGAATTTCACCTTCTAATGCAATGAGGAGGCAACAGCCCCTAAGGTATGGAGCTAGGGCCTACCGACGATGGCTGTATAGGGAGAATAGGTATCCACCACGATAAAGTTCACCTCCACTATCTCTGGGCCAGTTTGGATGGGTAGCTTAATCATGCCCTTTGGAATAACAAGATTCCCGTCGAAGCTCATTAAAAGAGAGTTAGAGGGCGTCAAATCTTCCGGTTTTAACCTCAGCCCCTTGTAGAGGTCGGGGTACATAACCTCAGCCCCATTGCCACCATCCACCATCAATCTTTTCACATCGTTGTCCCCGATTCTGAGAGTGATCAACAACGCATCGTCATGGGGCTGGGTGGTTTCGATCTTGTCTTCTTCTGAAAAAATCAAGATTGGATGAAAATTCATTCTGGCCCTCTTCAGTTATGGCTGAGACTCCTCGGCAAGCCGCTAAGCCACAAATAACACTCGTGCAGGACGCGTGCCTGTTCTTCCTAGCGCGGCCAAGATTACATTGATCGTCCCTACAGGTGGCCTTAGGGCAGTATTTCTCTGGGGTTCCTGATGGGTCTGGCCTTGATGACCACTGGGATGATGCAGAAGGTACTTCAGCTTTCCTTCTCGGACTAGCTGGTCCAAATAGTTCTAGAGGTTCCTACAGTTCTCCGTGGTATGTCCGTGGTCCTGGTGGTATTGGCAATAAAAGTTCTGATTGCGCCTCATGGATTCTCCCACCATCTTATTCGGCCACTTAAAGTATGACTCGTTCTTGATTTTCTCCAACACCTAATGTACTGGTTCTCGAAATATAGTATTGACAGTTTGTGTGTTGGTTACTCCGGATTGCCCTATGAAATATCTCCTCAGGTGGTTGTTGTTATATCAGTCCGACCTAAAATCCCTCCTTTCCTGAGGGATAACATTCTGTTTTCCCTTACCTTGCAGCTGGTCTTCCTCTACTCGCTTATACTTATTGATCCGATCCATCAGTTGGTGCACACTGGTGGCAGGCTTGCCAGTCAAAGACTTTCTCAAGCTGTGCTCGGCTGGGAGACTATTTTTGAAGGTGTTGATGGTGACATCATCAAAATTTTCGTCCATTTCATTATACATCTCCCAATATCTGTCCAAGTAGGCCTTTAGAGTTTTTTCATCATATATGGATAACAACAATAAAGCACTCAGAGGCCAAGGAGTTTTGCTATTTGTAATGAAATGGGAGCCAAAGGCTTGGGTTCGCTACCTATACGAATCAATGGAATTCGTCTTTAAGCCATTGAACCGCCTTATCGCCACTGGTCCTAAGCTAGATGGGAAAACCTTGCACATCAGCGCGTCGTTTTTAGAATGGATGGCCATCCTTTGGTTAAACTGGCTTATGTGCTCCACGGGGTCTATTTTGCCATTATAAATGGCGAAAGTTGGTTGCTGGAATCGTCGAGGAAGTGTAGCCCCTTCTATATGGCATATGAAAGGTGATTTAGAGAGTTGATCCAGTGCCCTACTCATGGCATCGTTTCCCAAGCCTCTAGCAGATGAGCTTTTACGTTTATGCCTCCGGTAATGCTCTTCTTCGTGAGAAAAGGTCTCACTTAGGGGAGTTCTCAATCTTTGCCTATAGTCATCATCGCTTTCATTATCAGAGGGCATGTTAGGGCTAGAATGAGATTGCCTTTATTGTGCATGGCGCAGCTTTCTCTTCAAATCGTCTATCTCTCGGTGCATAGCCTACTTATCATTCTGTCTCTGGGATACTTGACTCCTAACTTCTTTTGGTTACATGGCCCAGTTGTTATTTTGTCTCTGGAGCACATGACTGCCCATACAAGAATGGCTTCTACTAGTTTCAGTGGAGTGCACACTTCCCTCTCGAAACCTTCCATTCTCTTCATTTCGATCATGCCCAGGGTTGGGATAGTTACCCTATTAATGGGATCTAGCCGGTTTAGGCTGATGGGAGCGTGCTTGATGAGGGCCTGATCCTACCATGCTTGATTGTTGCCCTTACTAACACACAAGTTCTTTCCCACAGAAGGCGCCAATTGTAGGGACTGGGATTAAGCACTTCTTCTATTAGATGTGTGGACTCAGGCCCAACTAGCCCAAATTTATAGAGAATGGGCTTAAGAACTAGACCTTAGTGAGGGTTACAACAACTAGACATGGTTATGAGTGGGTTGAATAACAAGGATGTGGACTAAAATATGAAATTCTGTCCTCGGGCATTTCTTCTAAGGAATTTATTGTTCTTATTCTTTCTTTAGTGCTTGGTTACAAAGGTTTCCAAAATCATACAAATTACTACCGTATTCTCTCTTTCTAATTCCTGATCCCTTTTCTTGGAGGATTTCTTACATTACATATCCCCTTCCAGTCGATCTTGGCCCTCTATCTGTTGATCATTCAAGTCACCACTCGAGTGCTGTCCCATCAACCACCTTCCCAAACCTTCTGTGAGTTGCAACAACCTAGACAGCACTGTTTAGGGGTCATTTCCTCATTAATATGGCCAGAACATTAGTTGTGGGCATTTAATGTGGTGGTGACAGTTTCTCCTTGAATTGCTCCTACACCATGCTCCCATAGCTGTCTTACTGTACTTGTTCTTTTTCTTGGGATGCTCTGGGAGGCTGCCTTCAATGGCGTGCCATTCTTCCCTTCTAGGATCTGGGTTGGCCAAGAACAGGATTGTCCTCGGCAATGTTTCTAGGCAATTTGGGCTTTCTTCGTTCGTCCTCGAGCATTTCTTCCTCCTCAGCGTGGGCCTTGGGCTTAGTGTAAAGTGGGCCGGAGTTGCCAAATTCTTCAACCCCACAATGATAATCTACTTAAAGAGAATGAAAATTTTTGAATAATTTATTTGAAACTTAAAAAGTTTAGTCGTACAAAAGAAAAAAAAAAAAACCGTAGCATACTGTAGCTTAATCTTGAAGAATATGGACCATCTTATAAAAGAATAATATCAATCAAACTAACTCAAAATAATAGAATGATATTGGTAGAGATAGAAAGATGAAAAATAATTTTAGGAATTATTTATTTTTTAAGGGAAAAAATTATTTTCAACAAATTTTAGAGAATAAATATATGTTATATTATAATTAAAAATAAATTATCTATTCCCACACATGTCATGGGTCTGTTACTGGTTTATATATATCTAAAAGTTGAAGGGTAGCATTTCTTGATGTTACGCTCTAGTTAAGCTACATCAGCGTCCACGATATTATCATTTTTCTTTCCAATTTTCTTATTATTTATTTTTACATTTACTCTTTTTTTTTAAAATATTTATACTTTGTCTAACATCTCTCTATCTCTTACCTTTTAATCTCCCCACTACCCTCTACCTTAATATCACTCTTCATATTTCCTTTCATCTTCCTTTTTTTTTTTTTTTTTTTTTTTTGTCCTTTCTTATTCACACTATAACTATAAATTTTTCATTCTCTCTTCCATTCTTTACATACTTTTCCCTCACAGAAAAGGCTCTCTCTCTCTCTCTCTCTCTCTCTCTCTTTTGTTGAATTTTTTATTTTTCTTGCACTTCTGCTTTAGGTTGATAAGTTGTTGTGCTCTTTACAACTTTATATTTAGCTGATGCGATCTAGTTTTGTGATTTAAGTGTTTTTTTTTCTCTCTCTCTCACTCTCTCTCTCTCTCTCTCTCTCTCTCTAATTGGTAATTTTATTACATGTTTTTTTTTCTTTAAATTCTTAGTTTGGGTTGCTTCGAATTCACCTATTTAGTTGTTCTATATATGTTATTTTTGTACAACATGACATTTGTTCTATGAAATTCCTTTTAGACTTGATACATTATCTTTTCATTTGATTTTTTTTTTCTCCCCTCATGTGTAGTGATTGACTTCTAGCAAAAAAAAATTCCTTTTATATATTTAGAAATCTATTTCTTTTTAATTCCAACTGTTTAAATTTTGTATGGGCCATGGATTCTATTGAGCAATTAATATGAAAAATAAAATAAAAGTAAAATAAATTCTACAATAATTTGCTTTATAGGGATTGACTCCTCTAAGTTATACATTGTTCCTTAAAAGTAGTGTGAGAGAAACTAATGTTTCTAATCTTTTGAAAGTTTGTGGAGCATATTACCTACTCATTAAGCCATCGAAATCATTTGAATTAAAAATCAACTGTAACATAAGGAACAAAGGGGTCATAAAGCATTCATGTTCTCCTTATATCGTGATAAATCTGAGTAGTTGAATAATATTATTGTTTAATTTACCACTACTACATATTATTTCTTGAAAGCTACATACCATCGATCATAACACCATATGGATATTTCAAAGTTCATTTGCATGATTGCTTTGTTGTGTGGTGAGTTGAAACATTGTTGGGTAATGATGTACATTACATTGTATATGTAGCCTTCTTTTTTTTTTTTTTTTGATACAAGATAGAATTTATACTCTAGCCTAATCTAAGTGTATATGTGTGTGAAACTCTCTCCTGGAGACTTGAATCCCGGCCCCTGCCCCTCACACCCCACAAGCATTTATACTTGTGGAGTGACTACCTACCAAGGGTGCGTGGTGGTGTATGTGTAGCCTCTTGACTTGCAAAGCGTAAGTACTGATTTATGCTAAGTTGTTTTTTATTGATAGTTTTTAGAGCTATAATGGTTAATAGGTCTAATGACACTTCATTAATTTATGCGAGGTTTCAATTTCACCCAAATGACAAACAATAAAACAAGACAATTAATGTTCAGCTTTCAAGTTTATTCTTTTTTTAAAAAAAAAATTGTTAGCTTTCTGGTAACCACCAATTCGTTTGTTAACTCAACATCATAAAGTAACTTTAATTTAGTTATATGGATAGGGTTTATCATTTTTCATGTTGCCAAAAAAAAAAAAATCAAGCTAACATCAATAACATTACTACAATTGACCATTTAAATTTAGCCATATCCTCCATATCATTAAATTATTAATATATATATATATATATATTTTTTAAATCAAACATATAATGTTTTAATCAAATAAAAATTTCCTTATAAAATTGCACTCATTTTTTTAACATTTACACTTTCTTCAACATTTCTCATTCCTTTCACATTTTCATCTCCTCATTGCCGTCTACCTTAATATCCTTAATATCACTCTTTATCTTTCCCTTTATCTTCGCTTATTTTGTTTCTTCTTATTCTTATCCTCTTATTATAAAATTTTCATTATTTTTTCCATTCTATATTTCTTTGCATAATTTTCCCTCACAAAAGATGTTATTTCTCTCTCAATTTTTTGTTGGATTTTTTTTTCTTGCATCTCTGCTTTAGGTTATTCATTTTTTGTATTTTTAATAACTCTACTTTGAGTTGATGCAATTTAATTTTGTGTTTTGTGTTTTAAGTTTTTTTCTTTTTTGTTCACTCTAATTGTTAAACGTTATCCTATTGCATTTTAAAGAATATAATATTATTCTATTACATAGCATGATTTTGATAATTTTACCATATAAGAATTTTATATAAGTTATATAGGCAAAAGTAAAACAATAATATATATGTATATATATATATATATATTTATTTATTTATGAGATAACTCTATAAAAATTATCATGCACAACGTGAAGGTGTGTGATTAGTTTATATATATCTAAAAGCTGAAGTTTAGTATTTATTATTGTTATACTCCAGTTGAGCCACATCATCGCCATGTCACATCATTCTCTCTCTCAACTCATCATCTTCCCATCAAACAAATAACTAATGTTTATACTGTTAACGACTTTCTCATTGAATCCAAATTCCCTTAAATCCAGCAATCAATCATTCTCTCTCTCTAACTTATCATCTCCTTATCAAAAAAAATGGCTTCTTTCTCCCATCAAAACATTCAATTGCCTCCCTTTGGATTTAAAACCCACTGATTTAATTTTTATATATATAGGTTTTGAATTGCTTTCTTTCAACCCTATTAGTGACCAAATTTCAACTAGAATTGGAAAGTCCATTTGAGGTCAGTTTTTCTTTTTCTTCCCTTGAACTTCTTTGCTTTTTTGTGGCAATTTTTTTATGATTTGTACTGGATTTTCATTTCTAGGGTTGTAAATACCATTTTTCTATTTTCCAATTTTCAATTGATAGTCTATCTCTTTGTATTCATGTTTACAATTTTTCTTTACATTATTATGTTTTACCCATTAAAATTGTTAGTGTCTAAAGAATTGTAATGCGTTTTATTGATTTAGTACGTGATCATTTGCCTCCCATTTGTCTATTTTATTTTCTAAATGGCTTTGTAATTTTTAAATTAAATACTACATAAATTCTTGCTACTTTCCTTTTAATCTCATCTAAATCTATGCTAATTTTTAACTTCTTAGGAAAACTTGGAATAGGAAACAAAATATTATGATTGATAGGTACGGACCATATGTTGTTCCTCTTTTTCTTTGTATTTGGGATTATAACTTAGTTTAATATGGTTATTTTCATTAATTTTTTGACAAATTACGATGTAAAGGTTTGTATTGGATTTTCTTTTCCAGGATTGTAAATACCATGTTTCTTTTTTTCTTTTTTTTAATTGATATTCTATTTCTTTGTATTCATATTTACAATTTTTTTTTTTTAACATAATTGCATTTTACCCATTGAAATGGTTTGTGTTTAAAGAATTAGAATGTGTTTTATTGATTTAGTACATGGTCATTTGCCTCTCATTTGTTTATTTTATTTTCTAAAGAGCTTTGTAATATTTTAAATTAAATACTACATAAATCCTTGATAATTTTCTTTTAATCTCATCTAAATTGATGCTAATTTATAACTTCTTAGGACACCTTGGAAGAGGAAAAATATTATGATTGATAATAGGTATTGACCATATGGTGTTCCTCTTTTTCTTTGTATTTGGGTACCATTTATCTTCTCAAAAAAAAAAAAAAAAAAAAAAATCTTACAATTTATAACTATTGCATCCATTTTATGACTGTGGACATGCATGCAATATTGCTTCATGTTTCCATGGTAATACTAATGTCCATTAATTTGAAATTAAAAAATTCTCTCAATTGAAACATATACCTCAACGTGATTTCGTTCTTAGGAAATCCTACAACTTAATTCAAATCATGCTATCCAATAGATTTTGTATAGTCCAACATGAATTAAATCATATTACCTTAGTAATTAGCTTAATTTAGCTTATCTAATTCTCAAAAAAAAAAAAAAAAAAAAAAACCTTAAACTTATATCTTATATCTTATTGTTCAATTTGGCTATGATATGTTGCACTTCAATCCATCATACTCCTTAAATATTCAAAAATATAATAGAAATAACATAAGAAATAATAGATAAATACGACAAGAAATCAACTAGGCATTTCTTTTGTACTGCAAATTTCACTATTATAATTCTTAAATAATATGTACATAAATATTCACTATTAGCTCTTTTACAAATACAATCAATTTTTTTTTGACTTCCTATATATTTCTTCTATCTAATTGAAAAAAAAAAAAATTCATAAAATTCTCATTTATGAAGGAAATTATTTTCTCTGAAAAAAATTTTTGGGAAAAAAAATAATGAATATGGAAATTCTTAAATTTTTCATAAACCTATATGGTAGCCCAAAAGTCCTATGTTCTGACTTACTACTACTTACTACATTGGATTTGATGAGTTTTTTTTTTTTTTTTTTTTTTTAAGAATATATATATAACATTAACCATGCAACTTACCAGTTATAAATACATTTTTGAATTATCAAAGCATACAAAGTCTTTTCCTCTTCTCCAATGTTTCCCCTCTCTCAACACTTATGTATCGTATATCCCTCAACACTTATTTATTGTATATCCCTCATCTGAGATGAAGCTGAGAGAAATGAAAAAAAAAAAAGAAAAAGAACCGAGAAAAGAAAATTATCAAAATCAAGTAATCAAAAAATCAAGTAATAATTGAAAGATAGAAATAGAAGTTACCACTTAGGCACTTACCCAGTGAAGTCAAGGAATGGAGAACCTGAGATGAAGCCGAGAGAAATGAAAAAAAAAAACAGAACCGAGAAAAGAAAATTATCAAAATCAAAATCAAGTAATCAAAATCTAAAGAAAAGAATGTTACCTGATGAAGCCGAGAAGCAGAAAGCATAGCACTTTAGAGGGCGAGGGCAAGACCGAGAACCCGTGAGGATGAGAAGGAAAAAACCCAAAAAAAAAAAAAAAAAAAACCCAGTACTTCAAACCCGTGAGGATGAGAGTGTGAGCTTGAGTGAGGCGGAGAGGAAGAAAAATGTTTGAGGCGGAGAGGGCGAGGCAGAGAGGAAGAGAGTGTGAGCTTGAGTGAGGCGGAGAGGGTGAGGCAAAGGGCAGAGAGTGTGAGCGGCGAGTTACAGAGGCAGAGAGATTGAGGTGGAGAGGGTGAGGCAAAGTGTGAGGCAAGGTACAGAGGCAGTGAGGCGGAGAGGGCGAGCGGCGACTGGCAAGGTAGTGAGGCGGAGAGAGTGAGGCGGAGAGGGCGAGCTGTGAGCGGCGAGGCAGAGGGGCTGTGAGTGGTGAGGAAGAGAGGCTGTGAGCTTGGGTGAGGCGGAGAGGGCAAGGCAGAGATATTGAGAGTCTGAGTCTGAGATAGTGAAAATGACAAACACAAAATGAGAGTGAGCTTTAGGGTTAGGATTCCAGCCTAAAACGACGTAGTTTTAGGCTGGGAAAGGGCCCAAAAAAAAAAAAAAACCGGTCAGTAATCGGTTTAACCGCATCGGTTCCCGATTTTCCGATTGAACCGGCCAGTTTTTACTGTTTCGCGGTTTTTATGTTATTTTCGATTTTTAACATAACCGGACCGGATTAAGGCCGGTTCCGGTTGAACTGGTAAGACCGATCGGTCCGGTCCGGTTTTTAAAACTATGGTATATACATTTTTCCTTCCCTCTCCCCCCCCCCCCCACACACACACATATATTTTATATTTATATATGTTTTCTTTTAATCTCTCTTAAAACCAATAAGTATAGTATTTGTGATGGAAATTTTTTTAATCATCACTACATATTTGTGATATCTTTTAATCTCTTTGTTAATTTATCACTAAAATTTAGAAATTGTGTTTGGCTTCATTTTGCTAGGTTCTTTTTCATGATCATTGGTTTATATGCTGTGAGTTGGGTTAAAGCTGCATAACTGGGAAAGATCAAACAAGATACAGTTACTACATGAATATTTTAGAAAGTAAGAGTATTATTATACAAAAACAAATATGGACATATATAGAAACAATTATACCGTGAATACGTTTGCTTTCCCCTATCCCTTTTATGCAATTTATTGATTGACTAAGATCAACTACACATTTTTATTTTTTGGAGAAACAATCAACTACACATTTAGCTTCCATAGTTTTTCACATTTTTTAAATTGTATGGAAAGGAATAATAGAAATCAATATATGTTTTGGGGAGAAATTTTTTTGTAATAGTTGATTCTAATACATGAATTTAGTGATTATCAAAATAGAAACTATTATAATTTTGTTTAATAGTTCTTATGTGATAAGATGGAAACAAAGTTTGGATAAATTGCTCAGTAACTTCTCCAAAAATGCAAAATAATGTTAGCTTTCATATGAAACCAACAAGATTCATTTTCATGTTCTAATAAAAATTATACATTTTCCATTTTTTAATTGTGTTGTGTTTTGATACATATCTCACACTACTATAACATATTACAAAATATTTTGTCATATATAATAATTGAAAGTAAAATGCAACATTTTTCCTCGCCAAAATATATATACACACACACAAAAATCAAGATAAAGACTTCTTTACTTACATAAAATTTATTATATATATTACAATGTAATCACATTATTGTGAGATGAGTTTGAGACTATTACTTATAAATTTCAACTATTATTCTCATTCTTTACTTAACAAAAAATAATATGACATCAATATTATCCCACGCATTGCGTAGATCTACGACTAGTTGAAAAATAAAAGCTAAAGCCACAAGAGAACCAAACAAACTAAAAACAGGAAGCAGCTGTACCACAATTCAAACACAAGGTTTTGTTTCAAAAACTGAGATGTTGCCTCTTTATATTTAACATTTAACATTATGAACTCTTTCACATTGTGCATCCAGATGTAATAAACTGTGGTAGCCAAGTCTAATTTGCATAGCAGGACCTTGAACTTCTCCACTTAACATCCCTATGCCTAGTTGCAAGATCTGATGCTAACAGCAGCCTATATTATTTTCCAAGCATTACAGCATCACACGAGACCAAATCCTAATAGTAAATACATTTCTAGCATTTGGTATTTGGAAAGGAACATGGATGAACCAAGTGAGAAAATAATTAATCATGAACAAACCTCTCAATCCGCCTGAGTTCTTGGTTTTTTTAAGTGATATATTTTGGTAATTTGCATAGCATTTGGTATTTGACACGGTATCAGAAGGAATTGGAATCAACAGGTTAACTCATACTTTCATGATGGCAAAACTTGATGGGCGGATTTATGAGGCACATATTTGGAAGCTGTTGACACGTCTAGGTAAGTGCAAGCTCTTGGTTTTTTAAAGTGATATATTTTGGTAAGAAAGTCGAGAAATTAAACTGATGGAAAAGAGAGTGTGCCAATTCTACTAGTGGATGTTTTGCTGATTTTACTGTACAGGACATTTTATTGTAATCTACCATTAATGACATAAAAACTCCATTCTTTCCCCCATTTACTTTGCTAGAACACAATTAACTTTTGTGTGTTTTCCTTCAACTTTTTTTCTTTTTCTTTTTAGGATTCTTTTGAAGAATAGTGGGTCCTTTTTGGATGTTCATCAGCTATGAATTGTGTTGGAGCCGTCAGAATGGCACAATTTGTTAGCCCTCATAACACTATTATGACTATTCTTTGTTGCAATGCAATGACACATCTGACTAAGTTTTACAATGCTGCATATTTGTGTCAGCATGGACTGACATCCAATGCTATTGGATTAGAGTTTCTGGGCATGAGATGAGTTAGCTTGACCTAGAGCTTTGATTTGATGTATTTTGTCACTTCAGTCTAAAGTTTGAGCAAGCCTCTGCAGCAAAATTTCTCCAGAAAAGTTTGTATTTGATTTTGGTAACATTTATCGCTGTTTATCTCCCTTGGGTGAAATCTGAATTTTCTTTTGCAGATTATGACATAATGGAGCAGCAACGCCAGATTAGGCATGTCTTTTAGGATATTGATAATTTTTGTTTCATTCTTACTAGAGCAGGATTAGGCACATCTCTGTTCGATGCAACAATATGTATTTCATTCAGATGTGTATTCAAGGATGATTGAGAGAAATGGAATGAGTTTAGTGATCTATTCCCACTCTAAATTTTGCAATTATACAAGGATAATATATTCCCGTTCAAACACTGCAATATTTCCTCTTCAGATTTAACATTACCATTGTGAACTCTTTCACATCTCTGTATACAGATGTGATAAACTATGGCAACCAAGACAAACCTACATAGCAGCACCTAGAAACTTCTCCCCTTCAAATCTCTTATGTCCTGTTATAAGACCTCATGCCAACAGCCTATATTATTTTCCATGCTTACAGAGCCATCACATGAGACCAAAAAAAATCTAAAATGAACGCAAGGTCTGGGGGTTTGAAATTGTGAACAAAACCAACTTTCATTTGTAAATTAACATCAGTCCAAATTTGAAATTTCCATGGCTTTCAAAGCTATTGGTGAAAGAGGGTAGCAGAACTCATTAAGAACATTATATAACCATACACATCATACAATTCGGCAATAAAATTTTGTTTCTATCTTTGTAGCATTTCACATTAGTTAATTTATGGTAATAACTACATATCTAGCAAATGATGGTTGGAAAGGAACTTAGATGAACCATGTGAGAAAACAGTTAATCATATGGCACAAACCTCTCAATCCGCCTTAGTTCTTTGGTGACATCTACCATAGTTGGCCTTCTCTGTGGATCATCCTCTGTACATCTCAAGGTGAGGTCCAGCACAGCTTGTAATTGCTGCTCTGCCAAAATTGTAGGATCCATAATCTTGCTTATGCATCGACCTTGAGCATGGTTACGGATGTATGCTGTTAAGCTAGAATCTTTATCAATATAAAGTTCCTCTCCAGTTAAAAGTCTAGAAGAAACTCACTGAAGTGATACACATCAGTTTTCTCCGTTGCCTTACCTGTTGCTTCAATCTCGGGGGTTTTGAACTTCAAAGACCAGAAGTCGCCAGCAGCTTCTACCTCAGTTTCACCCTCAGGAATTGAAACGGAAACCAAAAAGTTGGACAATTTGGGAACATCATTTTCATCTAATAAGATACTTTCCATATCTATAGCCATGTGGATGACAGGTCTTGAGAACCCAATATGGAGATAGGAAATTGCATAAGCAATCTGCCTTGCAATTTTTAACCTTCTTTCCCATGCCATGAATTGATGTTGTCGTTCAATAACATGAGAGGAATAAATTCGATCTGCAAGAAGGCCATTGGCAGCAAATTCATACACTAAAATGGGAGATGTAGTCTCGAGACAACACCCTATGAGTTTTAACACATTAGCGTGAGCACTCATCTGTGCAGAGATTACTAAATCATTGATTACAAAATCGGCCAAAAATTTCGAGTCAGGAAATCGTTTAACAAGAACAAGTCGTCCTTCAAGAGAACCCTTGAACCAATACGTTCCCAGATGATTATGATAGTTGTTGGTTGCTTGGTGGAGCTGTTGAACTGTGAAGCTCCGGATGGGAATAGGCTTCCCATTGCAAGAGACAATTAACTTCTCCAGTACCTTGCTTCCATTCTCAAGGAATGCTCTTTCTTTTTCCTTTCTTTCTTCGCCTTTCTTACTCATTTTAAAGAAACCATCTCTCCAGCAACCCTGCATGACTTAAAAATGTGAGCTAAAAGTAGCTAACTCCTTAACCTCTTTCTCCTACAACCCTCTAAAATAAAGATTCAAAAGATGTCATGGAAAGTAAAGCCTTCCTCAGTTCTCAGTTCTCAGTTCTCACTAGTCAATTGTGCCTGTTCTGCTCACTTGGACAGGGTCAATGGTCTTCATTTATTGGTGTGACACACTAAGTGCAGGCAGGTTTGGTCAAAATTAAGTGGACCATTTCTCGATAGCCTTATTAGAAGACTCAGAGTCAGGGTCAATGTCCATTCTTTTGGGAAACTGATAGTCCATGGAGAGCTCCCCAATTCTATCTTTCACATTACTACCAGAATCATTTATATGCAATTATACCAGTTGTTGACTTAATATGAGGAAATGTGGGGCAATAACTTATTCAATGAATTTGTTATCCAATTCACAAGAATAATTTAAACTCTATTTTGACAGAAAGAAAAATGTTTGTCTAACTAAAATGTGTCAATCATAATTACATTTTACTGTAAATAAATAAGACTCTCTCAGAACATCTTCCAAGATGGACATTAACATTGAATACTACCTATCTTGCTTGAGTTCACATTTACTCTCCTTCCTACCTCTGGGCTCTGAGCCATTGTGAATCAAGAAACCTTTTTGAAATCAAAACTAAGTTATGCCTGTTGTTGTGCCAAAACAATTGGATATGAAATAATGAGAATCTGCTGCATGATTATTAAAAATGATTGAGAGATATTTATAAAGATGAAAAGCAAATCAATTTTTTTTTAATGATTGAGAGATTTATTAAACAAACAAACAAATCAAGAATCAGTACACAGAAAACAGTAGACAAGCCACATTACCAGAAACTAAGCTGAGACTAGAGGTAGGAAACCCAGACAAATTTTCACCAAAAAAAAAAGGAAGCCCAGACAAACTAAAACAGAACCAGCTATTCGCCAATTCCACATAGCTTGAATGTGGTCTAATTAAGCTCTTGCCTTTTTTAGAATTCAAGACATCTGGCCAAAAGTATCACTACCCAATTGGGACTGTTTAGAATTCTACTAAGTACTAACTGTAGAGCATAGATATGGTTTACAAGTTACAACATAGGTGCGATGGACAGAATGGGGGTGGAGATGGGGGAAGAGAAATTGAGTTGCTTTCTTTAAACTATGTCGTTTGATTTTAAAAAAACTAGTCAAAATTTAAAAGTAGAAAAACTTCATACAGATGGCATATTGTAGTTTTTAAAAATAAAAATGGCATTTTGCAGTTTTTTTTTCTTTTTTAAGAGTCAAATTTGCTCGACAATTTTATTAACTTGCTAGTATGTCAGCCAAAACAAAAAGGAATAACATTAGGAAAACAATGGGTTTGAATTAACTCAACTGGTAAAGTTTCTGATATTTTTTTTTTAGAAAGAAGTTTCTAACAGTTGAATAAAAGATCTGCACTCTTCGCTAATGCATGTGCTACAACATTATCTAGTCTATAAATAATAATATAAGAGGAAAAAAAAAAAAACCTATGTAAAGAGTTTACATAAAAAATAGTATCTTTAATTGGATGATCATATGCATTTTGTAGTTAATCTATATCTATATATATCTAAAAGCTGAAACGTAGATTTTAATGTTGTTGTGCTCATGTTGAACCACATTAGCGTCACATCATCAACCTATTTTCAATATTTTCTGTCTTTTTAAATTATTTTTCTCCTTATTAATTTGGCTCTTTACAATTATACCTCCTCTAACATTTACTTACTTTTACCTTTTTATCTTCCCACTACTTTGTACTTTAACCTTACAATTTCTCCATCCTTTCATCTTTCTTTTATTTTGACTCTTCTTCTCCCCAATTTTTTACTATAAAAATTTGTTATTTTCTATTCTGTTCAATCCATATTTGGCTCACACAAAAAGGTGAATACTCTCTCTCTCTCTCTCTCTCTCTCTCTCTCTCTCTCTCTCTCTCTCTATATATATATATATATATTCTTTCTTTTGGTGGATGTTTAATTCTTTAGATTGATGAATTTTTGTGTTTGACTCTACTTTAGGTTGATATGATTTGGTTATGTTTTAATTTTTTATCCTTTTAATTTTATTTTCTTTGTTTGTTACATGTTATCCTATGCAATTACGAAATGATTTAATGTTGTTATTCTATTTCCTTTTGAATATTCTTCTATTCATCTTCTTTTATATAATTTTGTTATTTGTCTCACATTCTCTTCCAAAAAAGGTGATTGTCTCTCTCTCTCTCTCTCTCTCTCTCTCTCTCTCTCTCTCTCTCTCTCTCTCTCTTATTAATTCTATCTTGCAACTCTATTTAGATTGATGATTTTTTTTTTTCTATTTTTTTGTTTTTTTTTGTTTTGTTTTGTTTTTGTTTTTGTTTTTCTTTTTTGTTTTTGTTTTGTTGTTTTTTGTTTTTGTTTTTGTTTTTTTTTTTTTTTGTTTTTGTTTTTTTTGTTTTTGTTTTTTGTTTTTTTTTTGTTTTTTTTTTTTTGTCTCTACTTTTGGGTGATACACTTTAGTGGTGTGTTTTTTGAGTTATTTATCACATGTACTCTCTATCCCTCTTATAGTTATGGTTTGAGTTAAGTTTTAGATATTTTAGAAGTGAGATGATTATGTATTTGAATGTCTCTATAAATTATTTGAGTAATATCAATTGTAAATTTGTGATGAGGTTTGGTTATCATGATAACCTTCTTAAAAGAATGAGAAATTCAAATACGTAATTTTGGAACTTAAAAATTTTAGTTCTAGAAAAAAAAACCATAACACACTATACAAAAGTTTTTTTTTTTTTTTTGAAGGCACTATACAAAAGTTTGAATAATATAGATCAATTGAAAAAAATAATAATATTTCTATCTTTTGTCTCAAAAAAGAAAAATGGAATAATATGAATCAAATGCACCTAAGTTTATTTTTTTTTATTTTTTATTTTTTTAACTCAAAATAATAGAATGATATATTTGTAGAGATGGAGAGATGAAAAGCAATATACATCAAATATTTTTAGTACGTTTTATAGAATAAATCATACATTATACCACATTATAAAATAGTTGTATATTTCCACGCATCGCGTGGGTCTACGACTAGTTGGGTATAAAGTGGGATACTAATAAAAGTATGATAGATGCCACATATTAAAAAAAAAGAAAGAAGGTAAGATTGATGATTTTTATTTTTAATAATGTTTAACGTTTGAGCTATGTGAAGAAGCCTTGTATTTTATTTTTGGAATCGGGACAGAGAAGCCCATAAGAAATCAACAAAACTATTTTCATTTCAGTGGGCTAGATTACATCAAAGTGAACTGGTCCATAAATTAGGCCCACTCACTGCCGATACCTGTTCATACACCAAATTTTATCGTCTAGTATCGCTTTGTTTGTGTAGGACTCAATCACTGTAATAACTAATGCGCTGTTTCGATTAAGGAAAAGTAAAGGAGAGTAGAGTAGAGGGAGGGAGAGTAATTTAATTTATCCTATTTGGATGTTTTTTAAGGGAGAGTGGAATACAAAAATTATTGGTCAAATGAATTACCCAAGTTACCCTTTCCATCTATATCTATATATTACTAAAAGTTGAAGTGTAGCATTTAATGCTGCTGCTCTCACGTTGTGCCACATCAGCTGCCACTTCATTCTTTTTTTTTTTTCTTTTCTTTTTTAAAATATAATTTGTCCTACAATTTTAAAATGGTTTTCACAATTTTCAGTCCTATAAATGTAGTCCACTACTTATTTATTTACTTCCACTATCACCCTATAATAAATCTAGCCCATTACTTATTTATTTACTTCCACTATCATCTAGGAATGGCAACGGGTCGGGTTCGGACCGGGTTTTTCTATACCCGGACCCGACCTGCGGGTTTTAGCCCGAAGCCCGAACCCGGCCTGTTTACTAACCGGGTTTTTTTCTCGGGGCCCGGACCCACCTCCGCCGGGCCCCGTTAAGCCCTGCTAGATTTGGGCCCAATCCGCAGCCCAACCAAAAAAAAAAAAAAAAATTTTGAATGGCCATTGCCCATTTCTCTACGCATTTTTTTTTGTTTTTAGTACATAAAATATAAATTATGGAGATGAGTAAATAATAAAATTTATAGAATATAGTTTTAAACTCATTTTAAAAGGAATACTCTTTGGCCTAATCAGATCTATGATTTTCCCTTTAAAAATTACAAACCAAACACAAATTTCAGATCTATGATTTTCATTTTCCCCTTTCAAAAATCATAAACACAAACACAAACTCACATGATTGAGGCAAACTAAACCCAGAAAAGAAAAAAAGAAAAAAAATGGAGAACGAGGTGGAGGGAGGCCGTGTCACGCTTGTGGCCATGGGCGAGGAAGATGAGAGGGGCAGAGGACTGTGTGACAGTGTGAGATCGGAGACGGTGAGGATGAAATGGAGTTGAGAGAGTAGAGAGCTTGGGACCGGTGACACTGACAGAGCTTGGGACGGCGACGAAGGCTTGGGATGGCGGCTAGAGTTGGATCGGCGGTGAGAGAGTTGGCCAATCTCGCACTGTCGGAGTGAGGGTAAGGACTGAGGAAGGGAGGGAGGCGTGGGTTCTGACTTCTAAGTTGGTGCTGAAGAAATGAGAGATTAGATTTAGGGTTAGATTATAAGTGTATATATATAGGAGGGGTATTTTTGTAATTTTGAGTACCAGGTTTTTATCCTGGCCGGGTTTCAGGTCGGGTCTTGGATTTTTTTAATAAAACTTGGACCCACTTTGGGTTTTTTTTTAAAAAAAAAAACCCATACCCGACCCTATTCCTAATCGGACCAAGTAAAACCCGGCCCATTAGGGTCGGACCGAATCGGGTACCCGCGGGTTGGGTAAAAATTGCCATCCCTACTATCACCCTATAATAGATTTATATAATTAATCCAGCTCACCTCTTATTTATTTAGTTCCACTATCAAGTCCAACCCAAAGCCTTTTCAGTTTAGTTTTAGGGTTTTGTATGAGCCTTTTCAGCTAAAAAAAAAAAAAAAAAAAAAAAACGTTGAATCCTTTCAAGCTTTAGGGTTTTTTTTTTTTTTTTTCAATTTTCTTATAATTGTTTTTAACATTTATTTTTTTTAATATTTACACTTCTCCAACCTTTCTCTCTCCCTTACCATACATCTCTCCACTACTTCAATCTTTCTCTCTCCCTTACCTTTTCATCTCCCCACTACCCTCTACATTAATATCATTCTTCATTTTTCTCTTCATCTTCCTTTATTTTTGTCTCTTCTTATTCATACTCTCTTACTATAAATTTGTCACTATCTCTTCTATTCTATGCATAGTTTTCCCACACAAAAAAAGGTCCCCTCTCTCTCTCTCTCTCTTTCTAAATTTTTTGGTGGATTTTTTTTATTTTTCTTGTATCTCTACTTTAGGTTGATAATTTTTTATATTCTTTAAAACTCTATTTTGGGTTAATGCGATTTTGTTTTGTTTTTAAAATTGTGATTTAGTTTTGTTTTTAAAATTGTTGTTGTTTTTTATTTTTATTTTTTATTCTCTTTGATTGTTAAATGTTATCCTATTGTGTTCTAAAGAATTAAATATAGCATATAAAAATATAATATTATTCTATTACATAGCATGATTTGGATAATTTGGTATTTATTTTGTTACATAGCATGGTTTTTTATAGTGCTCAATTTAGATGTTAATCTTTGAGACTTTACTAATTTTTGTTTATTTTCTAATCCTTTGTGGTGGAAAAAATACTCTTAATAGTTGTATTAGAAGTACTCTATAATGCCATTTATTTAAAGAAAAACAAAGGTTAGCCAAACGAAAATAATTGGATAGGTGACAAATTTTAACTTTTGCAATTTTATTTTTATTATTATTATTATTTTATAACAATGCATGTATAGAAATTTAATTCCTAGATTTTGCTAATAATTGTTTATTTGATAATATATTTTGGGCGGCCGAAATTATAATTTCTACAAAGAAAATAACCTTAATAGATTATCAAAAACAAAATTTTATCCTAATATTGGTTCAATTAATCATTGTTAAGTTTTATTAATTTTTTTTTTAGTTTACATTTTTTTGGTGTTTTGGATTGTTCCTATATTACATTTATGATTGTTCCTATAATAAATAAAAATATAATTATGAAATACATTACTCATTATTAGATTAGTTTAAATTGTAAATTTTTTTTAATAAAACCACCATAAAAATAATTATAACGAGCAACACGCGAGTTCGTGGCTAGTATTAATAAAATTTGAAACCATATTTTAATAAAAAAATTCTGTAAAATGTTATTTCTCTCAACTCTGAAGTCTCAGCTGGCTCTCTTTCTCACAAAACTTCTTCCCTCTCGATTGTCTCTCACTCTTCATGCTAGCTCTCTCTCTCTCACACACAACTTCTTCACTCTCGATTGTTTCTCACGCTTAGCTTTCTCTCGTAGAGGTAAACTCTGTTTTTCTTTCTGTTTCATGGGTTTCTTTTGAGTTGGATCAAATAACAATGTTCTTAAAATTGTGATTTTATTGGGTAATTTCTTATTAATTGTGATTTTATAGGGGTAATAACATGTTATTTGTGGGTGGGTTTCGGATCTAAGGGATGTTTTTTACTTAAATTTTAAAGTTTCAAAGTATTGCTCATAATGTGCTTGATGAAGTGCATGAGTGAGTCTAGATTGTGAGCTTGCATAAATTTGTATATTGTAGCTATATATGGATCTATGTTTCTTGTTTATTTTTAGGTGAAACTACACTATTGGCTCCTCAAGTTTACCTTGTGAGCATAATTAGTCCCTCAAGTTTCAAGTGAGCGCAATTGGTCTCTCAAGTTTTCATAATAAGCAATATAAGTCATTCTGTTAACTTCCGTTAGTGGCATTGCTTATGTGGCTAACGGAATAATGAGCTGGCAATTTTTTTTAATGATGTGGCATTTTTTTATTAAAAAAATTACAAAAGGGAATTTACACATAACTAACAAACAGACTCGTTTCAAATTATAATCCTAATCTTTACTCGGTTCTAAATCAAAACTCCATTTACAACAAACCCATGGGAGAGAGAAGGGGAAAGAGCAAATGAGTGATTGATGCCCTAGTCGCCGCGATGCTGCCTCCCTCTTCTATAGATGGTGGCCACCCTACTCCTCTAGCAAAAAACAAAATACAATGCCCAGTTTCTATTTCAACCTAAATTTCTCTAGTCTTCAACAGAAATTGGGCAGCACAAATTAAGAAGGCATTAGCTACTAAGAGTGTAAAGACAGAGCATGAAATCGCCGACAAAGAAGGCTACAAATAGGAGAGGGGGAAGGAAATGATTAAAAGTGAATTACTAAGAATCCATTTGGGATCCGCTTATTTTGTTGAAAATATTATAGATAAAGGTAAAAGTTAGCTGAAATAGTACAGTAAGACTTGTGAATAGTATTAAAAAGTGCAGTGGAACCCATGAATAGTAGCAAAAATAAGCTGAATAGTAAAATAAGTTGGCAAAAATAATATTTGCCAAACGCACACTAAGTGTTTATTTGTTTGTTGTACGGGTAGTTCTGTAAATTTTCTTTTCTTTTCGCTTTGTTTTTTTAGGGTGTAATAGGATCCATGTGTTCCCGATTATATAACCAAAAAACTCTCTATTTTTATATTATAATTTTAATTATCATCGAGAAGTTTAGTTGAGATATGGTGATGTATTTTGGTTTTTTTTTTTTTTTTTTTTTTTTTTAATTAAGTTGCTCAATTAAGTTGAGTGGAGTTTGAGAGAGGGGAGATGAATTTAGTATTATTAGAGGCAGATGGTTTTTTCTTTTTCATATCGTGTTCATTATCCTCCTCCTAAAAGTAGTAAAATTAAATTGCAATTAGAGGCAAGTTCTTTAATTAATTGGTGCTGTCGATCTTGGAGGTAGAATAAAGGGTTTCAATGCAAATGCAAAAACTATTTTTCTATAAATAAAAAAAAAAAAAAAAGAAATTTCATCTCGCACGCCAGTTATTGTGTGATTCTGATTCCAAGTCTGTTCAATCACTCCCTCCCTTCTCTCTCTCATGGGTTTGTAAAAGTTTGTAAATGGAGTTTTGATTTAGAGCTGGGTTAGGATTAGGATTTGAATTTGAAACGGGTTAGTTTGTTACTTATGTGTAAATTCCCTTTTGTAATTTTTTAATAAAAAATGTCACGTCATTAAAAAAAAAAGCTAGGTCATTATTCTGTTAGTGGTTCGTTAGCCATGTAAGCAATACCACTAATGGAAGTTAACAAAAGGACTTATGTTGCTTATTTTGAAAACTTGAGGGACCAATTGTGCTCACTTGAAACTTGAGAGACTAAGGAGTTGTTTGGATTTAGTTTTTCCATCACCCATCACTCTGTTTTCATCACCCATAACTCAAAACTGGTGGGTCCCACGGCTGTTTGGTTTGTTTGGATTTGTTTTCAATTTTTGTTTCCATCACTTAATTCTCTAATTTTTGAGTGATGAGTTATAGAACTGAAAACACATTATAGGGGTACGTTTGGTATGCTATAATAGCTCCTGTAATGGAATAGTTATTCATGTGTAATAGTAATTCGGTCATTTGGTTGCATCTTTATTACATGGATTAACTATTACATTGGAATGATTATTCTTTAAATTGAAGAATAGCTATTCCTCTTTAAAATAGATGTAATAGTTATTCCTTAGTATATATAATAGGTTTTAAAATTAATATATTTCAAAAAATATAAAGTTTCCTTATACATCATCTTTTACAAGCTTTCCATATGTAACAACCAAACTTATGAATAGTAATAGTTATTCCATTACAATGTCTTCTATTTTCAGTAATGAAGATTACTATTCCTAATGTAATCTACATTCAGTGTACCAAACGTACCCTAGGTGTTTTTGAGTTATAAAAACAGAGTTATGATGGCAATATGGTAATTTCATTCAACTTATGGGACCCACAGATCTGTCTTGTCATGTCATGCCAACTTGCACCCAATGGCTCTCTCTTTCTCAAACTCTCTTTTCTTTCTTTTTAGTTTTCTTTTTTCTATTCTCCTTATCTCTCCATTCTTCATTTTTTCTTCTACATAGAGCCTCCACTACTCCTCCACAAACAGCTAGTCACCGCTACCACAAGTCACCTTTGAACCACTAAAACCTTAAACCCCAAACCTCAAACCCGAATCTAAATCCCGACGATGAAGAAGAATGAATCCCGACTCTGGTGACTCCAGTAACTTCTGCTTCGAATTCCACCGATAAAGGCTCAGATTTGAGTTGGGTTTGCTATGTTTGTGGGTTTGGGTTTGGGTTTGGTTTTGGTTTTGGTTTTGGGGTTTCTGTACATTTGTATGTTGGTGGTTTGGCTTTTTGGTTGTGAGTGTGTTTGATGGTTGAATTTTGTGTGGCGGTTGGTGGTTGAAAAAGTCTAAAATTTGGAGTGGGAAAGAGAGAAAATATGGGTTATGGTGGTTGGAATTTTTTTTTTTTTTTTTTTTTGTGTCTTTGTGGAGTAAAGAGTTGTTGCTCAATTGCTTTGCAATTTTTATATGGGTACTTGGTATTGTGCTCAATTTCTCAGTTGTACCGATTTAAGCCAAAATGCAAGTTAAAATGCCTTTACTTTATGTCAAAGATGCCTAAATTATAACTTGACCAAAGTAGGTTGATAAGAAAAAAGACGACAACATAATCTTAAGACTTAATATGGTCTTGAATATTTTGGAATAATATTAACAAAAATAAGTAAAGGACGATCCTTGCTTATACTTTGCAATAAAATGTTGTAGTTGAAGCCTATGCTATTCATTCTATTCTTTCATGACCATTTTCCTAAGAAAGTTGTAGTGAAGAACTCTAGTTTGGTGTTGGGGTAAATGGAGTAAAGAAGGGTGGGTAGGGGTTCTGGTACATTGGTAGTATATGTCAGGTGTGGGTCCCAATTTTTTGAGTTTTTGGAGTTGAAAACAGAACTAAGTTTAGGTGCCAAACCAATCCCCACCCAAGGGGATCTTCCTTTCTATATCTATTTGGATTGCATTCTAGCCCTCCACTTGGATGGCCTTTGATCCATTCTTAGATACTTGTCTCATCACTGCCTTACTGGTGGCGATAGAGTAGGCTGTGGGGGCATTGTTTAAGAGTCATTCTACCATTAGTGCGACAGGTTGAGTTAGTACAGTGCATTAAATTTGGAGGCGATGGGTGCTTTATATGAAAGGTTCCTTCTTTCCTTGCTTGCACGTCACTACTACTTTCCTCGACCTTCATCCTTATGACATTGGTGGTTTAACTTCAGTCCCGAGAAGTATTTGCTCCTTCGGCGGGCTATCCTCCTTGGTTTCCCTGATTGGGTTATCTTGATTGGATTGGGCCTCCCACAATTTCAATATAAGTTTGTTATGAGTTTTGATAATCATAATAATCTCTTTTAATAGAATTGAGAATTTGAATAATTTATTTGAAACTTAAAAAACTTGATTGTACAAAAAAATTAGAAAAACATAGCATATTATTACATAATTGCAAAGAATATGGATCACCTTATAAAAGAATAATATTAATCAAAAACACCCAAAATAATAGAATGATATATTGGTAGAGATAGAAAGATGAAAAATAATTTTAGAAATTTTTTAATTTTTAGGGAAAACAAATTATCTTCAATAAATTTTAGAGAACATATTATACATTATATTGCAATTAGTATATGTAAAAGCAAAGAAATCACGTAGGAGAGCAACTTGGGAGGAGGTATATCTGTTCAAGTAATGCCCAGAGGAAAGACTATTATAGCTTTTTTATCTGGAATTTTATTACAAGAATAACAATCTATACTCTGGAAAGTTCTACTTCAGATCAGACTTCCCCTTAATACTTTTCATAGCATTCCGTGATTACAATTTAGCTTGAATATGTCAATTCCTACACAGCATTGCCCAAGACTTGTTCCCCATGCTACTCCCAAGATATTTCTTAAAAATTGTCATGGCTGGCCAACATGGTGAACATGATTTGTAAAATGGTTTATTAAACTATTATCAACATATACATGATTAAGAAATACTTGTACACACTGTGAATAGCCCACATTGGGACTTAATTTGGTCTTACTAAATAGTATTGAACAGCTTCCAAACCTTTTTCCACTTCATTTTTGCTGTTGCATATTCCACCCCATTGAAAACATGAAAGTTTGCTTCCTGAATTAACACAAGAAACCACTCAAAACCTTTCAGCTAGAGTAGGCGAGCTCCATGCCACACAAGAAACTTGAAAGATTTTGAAACTTGAAGCTAGATCCAGATGGTTTGTTGGGGTTAGTGAACTTCAAATCTCAAGATTAAACAATAAGCCAAATTGCAGTCAACGTTTGATCAAAGAGAAGAGAGGCACATGGCAGAGGGGGCAGTATCCCCTCTGATCGAGAAGCTAAGTTTCTTGTTGAGCGAAGAGGCAATACTGTTACGAGATATCCATGAAGAAGTAGCAGACATAAAAGATGAATTGGAGAGCATTCAGTCCTTCCTCAAGGATACAGATGAAAGGGCTGCAGCTGAGGAGGAGATCAGTGAGGGGGTCAAAACTCGGGTGAAAAAAGTAAGAGAAGTAGCTTTCCGCATAGGTGTTTTCATGGATGAGTACTTGCTTGAGATGGCTCAACATCATCCTCATTGGCATCATGGATTCAGTGGTTTCCTCCAAAAATCTGTTCACTTGATTACAATGTTGAAACCTCACCACGAAATAGCCAATACGATTAAGAAGATCAAAGCATCACTGCAGAAAATCAAGGACAGAAATGAACGGTATGGCTTCCAATCCAATGGCCAAGGATCAAGCCATAGCACTCGCAGTGTTAGGTGGAATGATCCTCAAAAGGATTCCCTTTATCTTGACAATGCTGAGGTTGTAGGAATTGAATCGCCTAGAGAAGAATTGATTGGCTGGTTGGTAGAAGGAGCGCTTCATTGTACTGTTTTTTTGCTGGTGGGAATGGGGGACCTAGGCAAGAAGAAAGTCTACGACCATCAAACAGTGAAAGGATGTTTTGACTGTCTTGCTTGGTTTTCAGTGTCTCAATCATACAATATAGAAGATCTACTACGGAGCATGATTAAGCAATTTTGTGACGTCAGAATGGAGACTCCCCCTGTGGGAATGGAATCAATGGATGAGAGGAGTCATTGATCAAACACTTAAGAGATTACTTGCAACATAAGAGGTATGTGGTTGTATTTGAGGATATATGGAAAATAGATTTTTGTGAGGGTATAAAGCATGCTTTACTTGATAATGGCAAAGGTTGCAGAATAATGATCACAACATGTAAGTGGGAAGTTGTTAACTTTTGTAAAAAATCTTCTCTTGTCTATGTTCATCAGTTAAAACCACTACCTCCAGAGAAGGCATGGGAGCTCTTTTACAAAAGAGCATTTCGATTTGACTTTGGGGTACATTGTTCTCTAGAGTTGGGGAATTTGTCTCATGAAATTGTTGAGAAATGCCAAGGATTACCACTTGCAATTACTGCCATAGGTGGTCTTTTATCAACCAAACACAAAACCTTATCTAGATGGAGAAACTTGCATGACAACCTTCGCTTTGAGTTAGGAAGAAACCCCCATCTTGCTAATTTCGGCAAAGTTTTATCCTTAAGTTATGAAGATTTGCCTTACCACCTCAAATCTTGTCTCTTATACTTTGGTATGTATCAGCAGAACCACCCCATTCGTTGTCCAATACTGATTTGACAATAGATAGCCGAAGACTTCTTCAACAAGATAAAGGATAAAACATTGGAAGATACCGCACGAGAATACTTGACTAAGCTTATTAACAGAAGCTTGGTTCAAGTATTAGAGGTTTGAAGTTGGGGAGAAGTTGCAATGTGTGGAATCCATGATCTATTGCGTGAGGTCATCTTACAAAAGATGGAAGATTTAAGTTTTTGTCATGTTTTGTCAAAAAGAGAGTCTAGTTTTGAAGGACTAACATGACGCATGTCAGTGAATAGAGTTTCACTTCATGTATTGGAGCGATTTAAGAAATCTCATATTCATTCTTTTTTATTCTTTAATATTGATGAATTTCTAATGTCCTTTTTGAGTACATTTCTTAAAATTTTTAAGCTTCTGAAAGCATTGGATTTTGAGAATACTCCACTAGATTATCTTCTTGAAGAGGTGGGAAATTTATTTCACTTAAAGTATTTGAACTTGAATTATACGAAAGTGAAGACACTTCCAAAATCTATAGGGAAGCTACCGAATCTAGAGACTTTGTCTTTACGGCAAACACTAATACAAGAGATACCAGTTACGATCAACAGGCTTCATAAGCTTCATTTTCTTTTTGCCAATCATTTTGATGCCAAGATGGATTTCAATCTAAATGCAATAAGAGGAGTTAAATTACATTGGAGCATTGGATGCTTAAAGGAACTAGAAAAGCTACTACTCGTGGACGCAAATCATGGAGGGGTCAAATTGATTGAAAATTTGGGAAATTTGAGCCAACTGAGATATCTAGGCTTGGTAAACTTGTCTAGGGATACTGGAAGGGCCGGCTTTATGTGCTTCTATGTAGAACATGAACTGCTTAAAAGATCTATATGTTAGCTTGATGAACAAAGATGAGATCATTGATTTACAGCCCATTTCATCTCCACCTAAATGTCTTGAACACCTATGCATAAACGGGCGCATAGACAAGTTGCCGGGCTGGATTTCAGAACTTCAACACTTGGTCAAATTATATGTTTATTGGACAAGGTTTTGTGGTGACCCATTTAAAGCCTTTCAAAATCTGCCTAATCTAGCGGAGCTCGTGCTGGGAATGGAATCATACAATGGAGAGCAATTGCAAATTAGGAAAGGAGGATTTCCAAAACTCATGATGCTATGACTCATAGATTTATCTGAATTGAATTCACTGGATATAGACAAAGAAGTGTTGCCCTTTCTTAAAAAATTGAGCATTGAACGTTGTCCACAACTAAAGGAGGTACCCTTTGATATTCAACACCTGAGAAACCTTAAAGAACTGAGTTTTGCAGATATGCCTAGAGAATTTGAAAAAAGTTTGGATCCAGAGCAAGGGTCACGTTATTGGATCATTGAGCATGTACCATTCATCTTACTCTGTCACAAGGTTCGCAAAGGTTTTTTTGGTTGAGTCCCGCAATCTCCGTTCTAAGCCTTTGGAGAGGTCAAGAGGGAAAACAATCGACAAAGATGATGACAACAACAACAACAATAATGGCGATAGTATCAATGCTTCAGTTGAGAAAGGTTAGTCATGTTAGTGAAAATGTGAAATGTAGCTAAAATCAGTTTTTGTATTTTCGGTGAGATTTATGCTTCTTTCTTTTTTTTCGAAGAAAAAAATAAACATTGGGAATAATGCTATTATGGCTGCGTCATTTGAGGTAAATTGTATCTCAAGCTAAATGTGATAGTTCTCTTGTCATTTTAGAAATTGTTACTATAAGCAAAGTTAATACTAGAAGGGCATGTGGGAAGAAATAGAATTAATAATTATTGGAAAATGGAAAAATCCATATGATTTGCAAAAGTTAAGATAAAAGACAAGAAAATGAAAACATATAAGAAATGCATGAGTGATTTTTTTTAAGCACCTATTACGATTAGCCTTGCTTTCTTATGAAAATAAATATGGTTCTTTGTTGGAAAATAAAGGAGAAGTTTATATAATACATAGGATTGACATTTGTTGGATATTGCATGTAGGTTTCATCAAACCTTGGTATACTTTCCTGCATTATTTGGAATCATGAGTAACACGAGGGAAAAGACTCTCAAAGTGCTGGTACTCTAGGCGATTGCATTTCATACATCGTGAAACTTGGATTCTAAAGCTTTGATACCAAAAGCACTTAATGAAGAGATGTCACACCAAAAAAAGGAGGGCAAGCTGTATATCATGAGACAAGTTAAAGTGATCAAGCTAAGATTGAAAATTACAAACTGTGGAGGGAATTTAAAGTGAAGAAGCAAGAGATGCACCAAGTGTGGAACTATCATGCTGTTATCTTTATTTCAATAGAACTCTTGTTATTGTGGCATTGTAATCAAAGTGTACAATTTAATAAAATTTTGTTCTTTTTTGGATCAAGATCCTTCTTGTCTACTTCTCTCTTAGATTAAATTTTGATTATAATGCAACATCAAAATTGTTCATCTTGAAGCAATTGCTTTATTGTTGATGATGCACTCTGAATTCAGTCATGTAAATAATACATATTCCGAGGCTAGAAATGTATTTACAAAAAGGATTATTAAAATATACTATATATTATGAGGCTAGAAATATTTCATTCAGATGCGTTATACAAGGATAATTAAAATAATTTTGTTAAGAGAAATGGAATGAATTAGGTACAATTATACCAATCATTGTGATCAATTGTGGGGAAGTCAATTATTCAATGAATCATTTACCCAAATTCGCATGAATGATCTAACGTCAGGAGGAAAATGTTTGCCAGGTTAATTTTACTTTATATACAACTCTATGAACATTTTTTAAGAAGGATATTAACTTTGAATACTGCCTATCTTGTTTAGTTTAGCCTTCTAAGTTCTAAGTTCTAATCTCTAGCATTGAGCCATTATGAACTAGGAAGCCTTTTGAAAATCAATTAAGTTCCGCCTGTTAATGTGTCTAAAACATTTGGATATGAATTTATGTGAAACTGCTGCATGATTTGATTGTTAACCAGTTCCAATGTCCCTTTTCTATTTATTTTTTAATCAGATGCAAATCATCTTTAAAGGTAAATTACAAATTACATGATGCTTTGCATGGTTAAATGAACATACCAGTCCAAAATTCCAAGGTTGTAAACCACACATTTTTATAACTCAACAATAAACCTTCATTTACATTGCAGGTTTTTTTTTTTTTTTTTGGAGATCATACATTACAGTAATTAAAACGAGCTCATTTGACATTATAAGTTAATTCATGCCAATAACTACATGCCTTAACATTTTTGTCGTTATAAATAAGAGAAATTTATTAAAGAAAGAAACATATCAAGAATCAGTACACGGAAACACAGCAGAGTATCTGCACATTAGCAACAAAGCTGAAGGCACGTAAGAACCAAACAAAATAAAATAGAACCAGTAATTAGCCAACTCCGACACAACGTTTTGTTTAAGACTGAGTTCCTAATTCCTAAGAACCAAACAAACCAAAATAGAACCAGTAATTTGCCGTTGTGAACTCTTACACATCTCTGTATGAAGATGTGATAAACCATGGCAGCCAAACAACGGCCTATATTATGTTCGAAGCATAACAACATCACACAAGACCAAATCCTAGTGGTAAACACACATGTTTAACATTTAATAGAAAATAATTAATCATAGTACAAAGCTTTCAATCCGCCTGAGTTCTTTGGTAACATCTACCATTGTTGGCCTTCTCTGTGGATCTTCCCCTGCACATGTCAATGCAAGCTGCAAAAAAGCTTGTAATTGTGGCTCTAAACTAGCACCTCCTTCTGCTGCCAAAATTGTCGGATCCACAATCTCGTTTATGCAACAAACTTGAGCATGGTTATGCATGTAGGCTATTAAGCTAGATTTTTTGTCAATTGTCAATCGGGTTATATTATAAGAATCCTCTCCAGTTAAAAGTTCGAAAAGAAGCTTACCAAAGTAATACACATCAGTTTTTTCTGTTGCCTTACCTGTTGCTTTAATCTCTGGGGTTTTGAACTTCGAATACAAACAATTGCCATCAACTTCCACGTCAGTTTCACCATCAGGGATTGATACTGAATCACAAAAGTGAGACAATTTAGGAACATCATGTTCATCTAATAAGATATTTGTCATATGTATACCCATATGGATGACAGGTCTTTGGAAGGCTGTATGGAGATAGGAAATTGCATGAGCAATCTGCCTTGCAATCTTTAATCTGCTCTCCCAAACCATGGGCTGATGTTGTCGATTAGTAACATGTGAGACATAAATTCGATCAGAAAGGAAAGCATTGGTAGCACATGCATACACTAAAATGGGAGTTGTAGTCTCGAGACAATACCCTATGGGTTTTAATACATTACTGTGAGCACTCATTTGTGCAGAAATCGCTAAATCATTGATGGCTAAATCGGCCCAGAATTTAGAGCTAGGAAGTCTCCTAACGATAACGATTTGTCCATCAAGAGAGCCCTTAAACCAAAGCATTCCATAATGATTATTATAGTTGTTGGTTGCTTGTCGGAGCTCTTTAGCAAAGAAGCTACGGATGGGAATTGGCTTGCCATTGCAAGAGACAATAAGCTTCTCTAGTAGCTTGCTTCCATTCTCAATAAATTGTCTCTCTCTTTTCTCTTTTTCCTCACTTTTCTCACTCAGTCTCAAGAAACGATCTCTCCACCAACACCGCATAGCTTGAAGGTGTGCTAATTAACCTCTTACCCAACATGGATCTTCAATTTTGGACTAAATTTTCTTTACGGCCTTCAATTGTATTGTCAAGTCGACTCGTTTGGTCTTTTGGTCAATTTTTAACTTCACTTCTTGCACCAATTACTTTACGCCCACTCCCACACGCAGTTATATTACTTAGAGATTAGCACAATCTACACTCCTCAAAAGTCCACGCGTCGTGAATGGGCCTACCCACCATCTTGTCACGGAGGGGTCTATACGATTGTGCCGTGCAGCAAATTTTCATTGGCAAAATATTATTTTATTTGGGAGCGACATATAGGGTGTGTTTAGATAGAACTTATTTTGTTGAAACTGAAAACTGAAAACTGAAAATACTGTAGCAAAATGATTTTTAAATGTGTGAATAGTACTGTGGGACCCATTTTTAATGAAAAAATTGATAAAAAATGAAATTTGTGGGTCCGTGAACAGTGCACATATGCACTGTTCACTGCAGAAAGTCAACATTTGCGGTTACTGTTCAATGAACAGTAACCACAAAACTCAAAATACGCGTGAAAACATAAAAAAAAAAAAAAAGAACCAAAACGCAGGAACAAGAAACGCAATGCAGCTAAGTCGAACCCAAACACACACATAAAATGAGAGAATAAAAAAGTTTTTAATTTTTCTTTATAATGTTTGGTTTGGGAACAAAAGAGTGAAGGAATAGAAAATATAGTTTGTATAAATTTACTTTTATATCCTAATAGATAAAAGAAAAAGTAACAAATAAAAAAATATATATTGATGAACAGAAAATAAAAGCACCGACCAAATGAAAAGTACTAAAAAAAACAACAACAACAAAAAAAGGCGAAAGCATCATTTTGGTCCCTATATTTTGGGGTCACAATCAATTTAGTCCCTACATGTTGGTAGCAGTCAATTTGGTCCCTACTATTTTCAACTTGCACTCGATTTAGTCACTGTCGTTAACCCACTAACAAAATATGCCTATGTGGCAAACAGTTTATACAATTGACACGTCTAATATTAAAAACGCAAGCCTCCTTCCTTGATCATAGCCTATTCATACGTCTTAGGATCAAATGGTATTACAATGTTGGTATTATGTAGGTGTCATTGAAAAGTTGAAGATAAACAACATCATTTTTTGTGTGAATGTATCTAAGATGGGATGACATGAAGGGTTATAGGCATGTGTATATAAAGGAGTAGAAGTGAATCTGCTGAAAGGAAATGCAAAGAGTTTTTTGTGTTTATGAGAGATGAAGGGCCCGTTTGGTTATAGTTTTCAAAAATTGTTGTTTAAAAAGATGTGAAAATTGTGGTTTAAAAAGTGTTGTTGAACAGCGTGTTTTTAGTGTGAATAAAACAAAAAAATGTGTTTGGTATCATAGTTTAAACAATATTTTTCAGTGTTCAAAAAATGTAAAATATGTGTTTGGTATGTATGTTTTGTTTGATAAAAAAAGCTGACCCGTATTAAATAACAATTTTGTAATTCCTTTTTTATCCCTTCTTTATCCCATTTCTTTCCGTCTTTATCCCTTTCTCTTTAGTCTTCCCTCAGAGCAGAAAACCAAAAAGCCAAACCCACGCCGTCCTCATCTCCATTGACGCCAAAGAAGATCCACGGCTGGGCTTCATGGTCGTCGTATCTCATCTCCACCGTCAACATTCTAAGATTGAGCCCGAGATCGAGCTTTTGTCGCCGCCGACCCATCACTCGAAGATCCAGGTTCGAATCTCACTTTCACCTTGCTTGTCAATGGGTTTTTGTCTAAAAAGTGAACATTTCCTTCTTCACTCAGATGTCTCACTTGTTTGTATTTTTTGTTTTTTGTTTTTTTTTTCTTGTTTTTCCTCACCAATCGGGAAAACCCATTTTTTCAGTTCTTTATTTGCTGTTGAGAGAATAGTTGATTTACAATCCAAATATACACGCCATACATTCTCGAAATGTAGAAGGGTTTTCTCAAAATCTTTTGCTGTTGAAACAATTTTTGATTTACAACCAAGTCGATTTTCCATTTTTCTTAACACTCTGTTTGGTTGCCGAGAAAGCGTCGGAAGATTAAACAAAAAAAAAAAAAAAAAAATTCTAACAAATCTGAGAACTCTATATATTAATAATTTGTTGTGGTTTTTCCTAGGGCTTCACAGCAACCAAACTCCAATGGAGGTGGGTGAGAGGTGAGGTGGAATGTGAGGGGTGAGGTGGAATGCCGCTAGGTCAGAGCAGTAATGGAGGTGGGTGAGAGGAGTAATGGAGTTCAGACTGTGATATTCTTTGTAGAGATGAGAGTAGAGAGGAGAGGAGAGATGAGATGTTATTCTTTGAGGCGTGAAGACTGATGATATTCTTTGGGGCGTGAAGACTGAAGAGATGAGAGTAGAGAGGAGAGGAGACAAACATTAGAAAAAAGCTGATCAGTGGGTCCGGGCACAGTGAAAACTGAATTCAATTTTTATTACCGTTGTGCCATCAGAAACGTCTGTTCATTGTTTAAAATCACAGCTGAGCATGTTTCAAAAAATATATTTCAAACAGGGGTTTTTGAGCAACCATTTCCAAACAGCCCTATTTTAAACTCTGTCACCAAACATATTGTTTCAAATTTTGAACACTAGTGTTCAGTGTTTAAACACTAAACACTGTGTTTTCAGTTGACAAACCAAACGGGCTCGAAAAGTTTTGAAACATTAAATCAAATGAAACAAAAAGTAGGCTTAAAACATTGAATAAAAAATGTAACAAAAAGTAGTCTTAAAACATTAAACCAAAAGAAATAAAGAGTTCATATTTTTAAATTTTTTTTTTTTTTATCTCTAATGTGGCTTGAGAGTATTTTAATTATCTTCATAGAGTGCGCCATATGACAGAACCTCATGCTCTTTCACATGAGGTCTCTGCTTATATATATTGATTTTTTTGGTAGAAATTACACTTTACTAACCTAAACTATACATTCAATTACACTTTGCACCATAAACTTTTCGAATGTACATTTTACACCATAAACTATGATCATTGTTACATTTTGCACCCCGACGTTAAGTTTACTATTAACTTGAATGGAAAAGTATGACATCGCGTGAAAATACCTAATTGCTTATTTTCTCAATCCTTTAAAAACAAAAGAGAAATTACACTTTACTACCTTAAATTATACTTTTGATTATACTTTGCATCCTAAACTTTGAACTTACATAGAAGTTAACAAAAAACTTAACATCGGAATGTAAAGTGTAACAAGAGTTATAGTTTGTTTTTTTAGGGGAAATAAGGGTCATAGTTTAGGGTGCGAAACATACATTCAAAAATTTTAAGGTGTAGAGTGTAATAAGGTTATAGTTTAAGGGTAGTAAAGTGTAATTGCATTTTTTTTTTTTAATTTACTTTTATGAACCGAAAAACTTTTATTCCAAGAAAAGAAGATTACAACACAGCAGACAAACTTGCCTCATCCCTGAGGACATCACTCAAATAGGGAGGACAATTGCTAAGATCAAAATATCCTATCATCCTACTTTTAAGAGACCAATTTGCAATTACATGGGCTGCCATGTTGGCTTACCCAACAGAATATGGGATTACCAACTCCCGTCACCTAAGAATTGATATCTAGCATGGTGTTTGGATCCTTCATGGTATCTCTTGAGTTTGAGAATTTACTGCCTGGATCATCCAGGCTGGATGCAACTCAGGGAATTGCTTTAAAAAATGATTTGAGTCATAACTGAGCCGGGTCGCTAGAGTAACTGCCCATTTCAATGCATCTGCTTCTGCTTCTGCTAGAGTTTAAAAGGCCCATCGTCAATTAGAGTCCAATCCCCCATATAAGGCTTAGGACTTCCCCATGCTTTAGCAATGTATGATATATGTTACATAAAAAAATGGTTAGATAGACACTTTGTCGCTTTGTCCTTTGTAAACTTTCTTCAGTGTTGGTCTTGTCTCATGCTAATAGGTAAAAGGCTTATTGGTAAAGCAATATTGTAGCACATATCCTAGTTAAGAGAACAAGATTTTCTTTTTTGCTTTTAGTCTGAATAGAGTCGGTTTCTCTTGACATTTTTAATTTTGTTATAGCTTATTTACCAGATTTTGACCTTAAGAGAAATAATATGTCCACAACATTTTTACAACAAATCCTATATAACAAGTTATAACAAGTTGTGACGAGCTGTGAGACATAAATTCGATCAGAAAGGAAAGCATTGGTAGCACATGCATACACTAAAATGGGAGTTTCAGTCTCGAGACAACACCCTATGGGTTTTAATACATTACTGTGGGCAATCATTTGTGCAGAAATCACTAAATCATTGATGGTTAAATCGGCCCAGAGTTTAGAGCCAGGAAATCGCCTAAAGATAGCGATTTGTCCATCAAGAAAGCCCTTAAACCAAAACATTCCATAATGATTGTTATAGTTGTTGGTTGCTTGTCGGAGCTCTTTAGCAAAGAAGCTACGAATGGGAATTGGCTTGCCATTGCAAGAGACAATAAGCTTCTCTAGTAGCTTGCTTCCATTCTCAATAAATTGTCTCTCTCTTTTCTCTTTGTCCTCACTTTTCTCCCTCGGTCTCAAGAAACAATCTCTCCACCAACTCCGCATAGCTTGAAGGTGTGTAATTAACCTCTTACCCAACGTGGATCTTCAATTTTGGACTAAATTTTCTTTACGGATTTCAATTGTATTGTCAAGTCAACTCGTTTGGTCTTTCGGTCATTTTCTACCTTCACTTCTTTCACCAAATACTTTATGCCCACTCCTACACGCAGTTATATTTACTTAGCAGTTAGCAGAGTCTACGCTCCTCAAAAGTCCACACGTCGTGAATGGGACCTACCCACCATCTTGTCACATTGGGATCTATACGGTTGTGCCGTGCAGCAAATTTTCACTGGAAAGATATTATCTTACTTGGGAGTGACATATAATATAAAATAGAGACAGAATAGAAAAAACAGAGGGGGGGGGGGGGGGGGGGAAATAGTTTTTAATTTTTCTGCATGATTTTTGATTTGAGAGTAAAAAAGTGAATGAATATACAATATAATTTATATAAATTTATTTTCATATCCTAATAGATAAAAAAAAAATGTAACAAATAAGAAAAAAAAATACTAATGAACAAAAAATAAAAACAGCTGACCAAATGAAAAGTAGACAAAATTTAGTTGCAAAATTAGTTGTAATCGTAGACTACGATCTTACTCAATATCTTTTTATTATAGGTGACTTTTGACAAATGCACCATTAGATTATATCTTCTTCTTATATCTTCTATTCTTACAAAATTTCAAAAAAATTAAAGATCACTAGATATATCGTCAATAAATTTTTTAAATTGCAAGTTTTTATAATCTAAAATTATAAATAAAATATAAACTTATAGATTATATAGTAAATAATATCTAATCGACACAAAATTTGATATGTGTATTAAGAGCATAAAAAACATGCAATTCAATGGTTAGATTTTCAAAATATGTAATAATATTTATTTTAATGAGTGAATTTGTAAACTAAACTTTGTCAATGAAAAGTACAAAAAAAAAAAAAAAAACTTGAGCATGATTTTTTTTTTTTTAAAGGAAAAGGACTAAAAACTAAAAATGATATATATATATATATATATATATATATATAAGAAACAGTTGACACGTAAAAAAAATATGACAAAACGGACCCTTAAAATAGATGAAGAGTAAAAAAAAAAAAACAACAACAACAACAAATGAGAAGTCAAAGGAAGTTGGTTCGGAAATTAATAGAAGGAACGTTGCTCAATAATGGAAAGTAGAAAACAAAGAAGAAGAAAAAAAAATTAAGAAGGGGAAAGTAGCAAAGAGGAACATTTTTGTCCAAAAAACATGTTTAGTTTTCTCCCTATTTTAGGTAGAAAACATTTCGATGCGCAAGGGGAGAAAACACTCAACTCCACTATTTATTTTTTCTTCTCCCCTTTCTAACCAAACACCATTTAAAAAGTTTTTCCTCCTCACTTTCTCTCCTAATTTTTCCGTCCTCCCTAAAATATTTCCAAACAAACACACTCGTAGCCTCTCCCTCAAGAGTCCAAACTTCATGAGTGGGACCTAGCCACCATCTTATCACATAGGGGTTTATATGATGTCTTGCACGATGTGCGGACTACTTTACATATATTAAGACTAGGGGTATACATGGGTCAGGTTAAGGAGATTTTTTGATCCAACCCACCATGGTGGGTTAAAAAAAAATTCAACTCAACCCAACCCACATGGGTCGGGTTGAACCCATGGGTTGGATAATTTTTTTTCTTACTATTATTATTAAATTGAGCAAAAAAATATATAAATATAAATATATATATAAAAATAAATAAAAAATAAAACTCAAAGATTAGTATCAATGTAACTCATTAAAGGCAAACAACACTAATGACTAAACAACAAGAGTAATTTACTAGGGTTTGTATGAACTAATTGGCTTTTGTATAAGATAGGAAGAGCTAGTTATTTTTAAAAAAATTATTAATTCTATAATATATTTTAAATATATGGATGGGTCGGGTCGTGTTTGGTAGGTTTGGAATTTTATAACCCAAACCTAACCTAACCCGCTATCAAAAAAAATTTTGTAACCTAACCCAACCCAACCTGGCGAGTTGGTCTGGGTTGGGTCAGTTTTGGCAGGTTGGTGGGTTGGCGGCACACCTCTAATTAAGACCTACGTATAATACTTATTTTATTGTAAATATTTATGTTTATCCACAATATTGTTGAATATTTTGAAATTTGATTTTCTTAATTCATATTTTATTAAAAAAATTGTATAACACTAGAAGATTATAACATATAATAATATTTTCTGTTAACAATAGATTTTATTTTTTAAAACTAATTATATGATTTTGGAATCTATAAATAAAAATTTAAAACATAAAATATTTTTATATCTTAAAATTACATAAATTTCAGCATTCTCTCAAACACTTTTTCAACCATTGTATTCTCACAACCAAATATGGAGACACCTCAATCGGAAACACCCAATTCATTATCTTAATGAAATTAAAAAAAATCATTTGTATGTATAAACATAAAGAGAATGTGATTAAACAAAAAGAAATTGGCTAAAAACGCATTCATTTATCAAAATTTAATTTTCTTTAGTTAGGCTTTAGCATCATTAAAAAAAACAAAGCAAAAAATACTTTGAATTTATAATCGATTTTTATTTTTATCACTATGCCTCATACTGCACAAAATAGCACCCAAAAAAAAAAAAAAAAAAAAAACCTTCATAAATAATGAATTAGAATTTTCTTTTTCTTTATTTCTAAAAAAAAATATTTATGACTTTCCCACACCAAAATCCTAAACACCCAAAGACTAAAAGTAAATCACAACATTTACAAAATCCACAACATTTGACTTCAACATCAAAATCGTAAGCTACCTTCACTAATTAAAAAATGCAAGCCCTCTTCCTTGGTCATAGCCTACTCATAAAAACGCAAGCCTCCGTCCTTGGTCATAGCCTACTTATTCATGTCAAGATCAAATGGTACTGCAATGTTGGTGTTATGTAGGTGTCATTGAAAGGTTGGAGATAAATAACATCATTTTTTGTGTGAGTGTATTTGAGATGGAATGGCATGAAGGGCTATAGGCATGTGTATATAAAGGAGTGGAAGTGAATATGGTGAAAGGAAATGCAAAGAGTTTTTTGTGTGTATGAGAGAGGAAAAGTCTTTTTTTTTTCTTTTTTTTAAGTGGACTAAATTTCATTAAATCTTAAGCATATCCAGATATAGAGCTTCTAATGCAGGGGGAGGGGATTCCTCCAGCCAAACACTCTCATCAACTAACCCTCTAGCATACTTTGCCAAACAATGAGCCACTCCATTGGTTGTATAGCTTACCCACCCAACAGACACAGCACGTAGACCAGCACACAAACACTGTATATCCTCGTACAAGTGCCCCAGCTGTGACCCATTAGGCTGTGAACGTAAAATCGTCTGCATAACAGAGACGTTATTATCCTCTACCAGCAGCTTGGTGAAACCCGCATCTACGGCAAACTCCAAGGCTTTGCGGCAAGCCAGCACCTCAACTTCCTCACTACCCAAAACTGGTGGTCCGAGAGAGGAAAAGTTTTGAAACATTGAACCAATTGAAACAAATAATAGGTTTAAAACATTGAATAAAAAATATAACAAAAAATAATTTTAAAACATTGATCCAAAGGAAATAAATAGTCCACATTTTTAAATTTATTTTTTATATCTGATGTGGCTTAAGAGTATTTTAATTATCTTCATAGAGTGTATTACATGACAGAACCTCATGCTCTCCCACATAAGGCCTTTGCTTATATATATATATTGATTTTTTTGGAGAAATTATACTTTACCACCCTAAACTATACATTCAATTACACTTTGCACCATAAACTTTTTGAATGCACATTTTGCACCCTAAACTATGATTATTGTTACACTTTACACCTCAACGTTAAGTTTATTAACTTGGATGGAAAAGTATGACATCACGTGAAAATACCTAATTGCTCATTTTCTCAATCCTTTAAAAACAAAAAGAGAAATTACACTTTACTGTCCTAAATTATACTCTTGATTATACTTTGCACCCTAAACTTTAAACTTCTATCGAAGTTAACAGAAAACTTAACGTTGCGGTGAAAAGTGTAACAAGAGTCGTAATTTTTTTTTAGGGGAAACAATGGTTATAGTTTAGGATGCGAAATATACCGTCAAAAATTTTAAGGTACAAAGTATAATAAGGTATATAATTTAGAATAGTAAAGTATAATTTCCCATTTTATTTTTATGAACTGAAAAACTTTATTCCAAGAAAAGAAGATTACAACACAGCAGACAAACTTGCCTTATCCCTAAGGACACCGCTCAAATGGGGAGGACAGTTGCTAAGATCAAAAGATCCTATCATCCTACTTTTAAGAGACCAATTTGCAATTACATGGGTTGACATGTTGGCTTACCCAACAGAATATGGGATTACTAATGAAGTGCAAATTCGTCAGTCGTTATAAGTGCGTCCAGATGGAGCCGAGTCCTCGTCTGTGTCACCGTGAAAATGGTAAGACAACTCCCTTAAGGTGGTCACCGGTGTGGTGTCTGCCACAACGTCTCCGATGCCAAAGTCAGTATAAGAAAGCTTTTAGGAAATAACAAGGTATCAAAATAACTAGTAGTGCTTCTAGGTGTGTCTTTGTCCCTTGTATTGGTGCTGTGAGGGCCTTATATATGTTTCCACAGCCCCTAGCTGTTGTGGTTGTTAATGTGGCTTCAATGTCTCTCTTGGTAATGCCTCATGCTCAGTAATGTGTGTCTTAATGAGGCATCCAACGGTCTGTACAGCTGGTCTTATAACTACTCAAGACATTATTAGCTACATTGAATGGCTTCGTTACTTTCGTTAGTGATATGGACATGTGGTTAGTTTGTCTCAGAGGACGTCCTTGTCGATCTCAATGGGATCGTTCTGGGAGGTTGAGTTCGTTAGTCCCATTAGCTGCCTCCGGATTTTGTGGTTGTTGTGACGTGTCATGACAATCATAGAAGATGAAAGGTCCTTGGGCTGTACATGACTCTTGGGATTTCACTCGGCATTAAATGCGTAGTGGCGGCGCCACACGCGTTATGGCCACATGGCACGTTTTGATCAGTGGAGTTAATACTCCAATTTGTATGACTCTTGGGTTTCCCACTGAATTTTAGTTTTTTGAGCTTTGGTTTTTAAACTTCTCCTCTTCTCATTTTCCCTTTCACTTTTCCCAAACTTCCAATCATTGCTCTGAGTATTTTCTTCTCCAACCTTTCTCTGCAATTCTTCTCCGAGCTGGTGCATGGCGTGGTTGAGCTTCCTACTTTTCCCCTTTTTGAGGTACGCTTTTCTCCCTCTTTCTTGCTTCTTTTCTTTTCAATTGTTTTAAGTTTCTGATTTTTTCTTTCTCCTTTTTTTTTTTTTTTTTTTTTTTTTTTTTTTTTTTTTGGCTTTTAGCATTCATCTCTTTCCCTCTGTGTGTTTTTTCTGGTTTTCATGGTCGGTAATTTTGAGGTTAAGGTAATGTGCCCCTCAGTTTCTTTTTTGTTTGCTCGTTTGGGGGCTTCCTTAGATACTTCCTGTGCTTTCCTCCCTTTGGTTGGGAATTTTTTTTTTAAGGGTTGTGGGTTAGGTGTTGTATTGGGTGAGTTGTTCCCTGTGCTTAGCCAATCGGTCAATTGGTTTAGGGGTTTGGTAGTAGAGGAGAGAAAGAGAATGTCTGAAGTAAGATCCAGTGAACTCGAGACTGGCCTGTCTTCTAACGAGGACCCAACGGGGGGAGATACCGCCGTCTCTACCCCTCAAGAGGTTAGGGCTTTTTACGCCTTCGAGAAGATGTGTGGGCTGGACGGCGAGACACTTGGTAGGTTTAAGGATAGGTTCTAGTTCTCGGATAGGGTTAGGGTTCATCTACCCCGTGAGGAGGAATGGGCTTGCCATTTCTTTCTCGGGGAGGTATGCTTTTACGAAGCTGCCTTCTTGTGTGGGGTGAGGTTCCCCATCCATCCATTTCTTATGGAGCTGTTAGATACCTTTGGAATTGCTCTCGGGCAACTTATGCTTATTTCATGGAGGATAGTGGTCAGCTGTATGGGGATATGGCTGGCCGCTATAGACGGGGACATGATTAAGGTAGATGAGTTCGTCTGCTTATACCGTTTGAAGGAGTCCAAGGAGCACGGGTATTATGAGTTGGTGCCTTGGGACAGGAGGACTAGGATCATCAGAGGTCTACCTTCGTCCTTCAGGTACTGGAAGTCCCGGTCCTTTTTTGTATCCAAGGACGACTTTGAGACCCCCTACAACGAGGTTTGGGGTGATCTCCCAAGGTTGCTCTGTCGATGGGGAACCCCACGATTAGGTGCGTCATTATTTCTTCTTTTCCATTGATTTTTGTTGTGTTTATTTTATCATCACTAACCTCTTTGCTCTTTGTTTTGCGCAATTAAGAGACGGCCCAAACTTAAAAGCAGGCACAGGGAGTGTGTTGAGAAGGCAATTGAATACGCAAGGACGATTGAGGATTGGGACGATCTTGTGGACCCATGGACTCTTGCCTTTTATTACCTCGGTCCCGACCCGTCTGCCTTCGTCTTGTGCAATATCGAGATTAAGGAGAAAAAGAGTAAGTGCTAACCTCGTTCATGTTGATCTTCTTGGATATATACTTTTGCTCAAAAGTGTTTTTTTTTTTATTTTTTAGGAATGATGAAAAAGTTTAATCAAAATATGTACGCCCGGATAAGGGCTAAGAAGAACAAGCCTCTCTCCAATCTTGGGACCAAAAATGTGAAGGTGATGGACAAGGGTGCCTCCATTACTCCTACTACCCTGGTTACTCTTGGCATCGAGACGGCGAGGATGGCCTCTCCAGCTACCTCAGTTGAGGAAATCCTTCCACAACGGAAGAGGCAGCAGACCAGTGACAAGGGGAAGAACAAGGCTGACTCTAGTTCGTCTAGTGTTTGGGATGATGCTAGGGTCGCGATGGCTAAAGCGCAGGAGACTTTTACTGCTGAGGAGTTGAAGGTATTCTCGAGTTTGTCTTTGAGTGAGCTTGTGGGTCGCCGTCTTCACAAGCTCGTCCAGGTACTACATTTGTGTTAATTCATCCCTTCTCCTCTTTCCTTTTTTTTTTTTTTTTTTAGGTGTTGGGGGAGAGCCTCCACCTTACTTTGGAGTATCTGATTCAGGAGGCCAAGGTCGTGTCTGCGGTGTCCCAGGTGACGACCTTAGAGGCGAAGAACTTAGGGTATGTTTGGTACACTGAATGTAGATTACATTAGGAATAGTAATCTTTATTACTGGGAATAGAAGACATTGTAATGGAATAACTATTACTATTCATAAGTTTGGTTGTTACATATGGAAAGCTTGTAAAAGATGATGTATAAGGAAACTTTATATTTTTGAAAATATATTAATTTTAAAACCTATTATATATACTAAGGAATAGCTATTACATCCATTTTAAAGAGGAATAGCTATTCTTCAATTTAAAGAATAGTCATTCTAATGTAATAACTAATCTATGTAATAAAGATGCAACCAAATGACCGAATTGCTATTGCATATGAATAACTATTCCATTACAGGAGCTATTACAACATACCAAACGTACCCTTAAAGTTGAATAAAGATTTGATACTCGCCATGAACGAGGCTAATATTGCCAAGGAAAAGGCCAAGACCTTGAGTGACGATCTTAGAGCTAAATGGCAGCTAATTTTGGAAAAGGACAAGCAACTCCTAGCTGCTAAGGAGAAGATTAAGACCATAGCTGCTAAGGTTGTTGAGGCTTTCCAGCAGACTGATGAGTACAATATTGTGCTCTTTAGCTGGTACTTCAAGGGGTTCGAGCTTCTGAGGCGATACTTCATCAAGCACCCCTTTGGAGTAGATCTGGAGAACCTTGACCTCGAAGAGGTAGACAAGGAGATGGCTGCTAACGAGGCCTCCATAGCCCCTGAGAGTGATGCCCCCGAGAGTGCTCTTCCTCCTCCAGCTGGCGATGATGCAATCACAAATGCCTGAACCTGTTCATTTATTTCACTCTTTTTTTTTTTTTTTTTTAAGTGTCCAGTGTGTTTTTGGGCCTATTTTCAGAACAATATTTTGGGAACAATTTTTTTAACCCAGTGTTTATGGGATTTTAGTTTTGATGTGAAAACAATGGTAACCGCCCCATTTTACTCATAAACCTGTTTCTGTGTGACCTTCGTTCCTTTAGTTTTTCTTCCAGCGTCTGTACCTTGTACTTAGTCGAATTACTTGCCTATACTCCTGTTTATTTTGCCTCTTTATGACTTACACCCTTTTAAGGGATTTTGTCATTCTTTGGCTTCGTCAGTAAGTTACATTCGTCTAGGCAGAATCTTGTTACCTAGCCACTTTTTATGGCTTCGTCAGTAACTTACATCTGTCTAGGCGGAATCTTGTTACTTAGTCATTTCTTTCTTTATATGACTTATACCCTTTTAAGGGATTTTTTCATTCTTTGGCTTCGTCAATAACTTACATCTGTTTAGGTGGAATCTTGTTACTTAGTCATTTTTCCTGACTTTTAAGTTGCTGGGTTCGTTTGCACTAAAACATTGACTAAATGGTTCTTTTATTGCTTTCAAAAATGAGTACAATTATCTGTTACACCTATTGATAGTACTTCTTCAAGTGCTCAATGTTCCATGGTCGTGGAAGCTTCTGTCCGTCTATGGTCTCTAGGTGATAACTGCCTTATTTGGAGTAATGGACAACCCGGTAGGGTCTTTCCCATATGGGCCCGAGTTTCCTTTGGGCAGGGTTTTTGGTTGCTAGGGTGAATTTGCGCAAGACAAGGTCCCCTATGTCGAGTTATCTGAGCTTCACCCTTTTGTTGTAGTACTTTGTTATCTTTTGCTGGTACTTCGTCATCTTGTTAAAGGCTTTTTCTCTAACCTCATCCAGACAGTCCAGGTTTATTCTTAACTGATCGTCGTTACTTTCTTCGTGGAACATCTCTCGCCTGATGCTGGTTGTTCCTACCTCGATTAGGATTACTGCCTCAGTGCCATAAGTTAGTCTGAAGGGGGTTTCTCCTGTTAGGATTCTTACCGTAGTCTTGTGAGCCCACAAGACATTGGGAAATTCTTCTAGCCAGGCCCCCTTTGCTTCGTCCAACTTGGCTTTGATAATCTTGAGCAGCGTCCGATTAGTCACTTCCGTCTGTCCACTTGCTTGTGGATGTCCCGGAGATGAGAACTGGTTCTTGATTCCTAGACTTGAATAGAAATCCCTGAAGCCTTGGCTGTCAAATTGTCGCCTATTATTTGCTATGATCGTCCGTGGAATCCCAAGCCTGCAAATTATGTTCTTCCACACGAAGCCCTGGATTTTGGCTTCGGTGATGGTTGCTAATGCCTCTGCCTCAACCCATTTTGTAAAGTAATCAATGGCAACTATTAGGAATTTTACCTGTCTTTTACCTTGAGGCAATGGGCCAACGATGTCGATTCTCCATTGTGCAAGGAGCCAGAGGGAGGCTATTGTCATTAGTTTCTCAATGGGAAGGCATTGGACATTGCCGAACCTCTGGCACTTGTCGCACTTCTTGATGAGCTCCCTTACGTCTACCTGCATAGTAGGCCAGAAGTAACCTGTCCTGACAACTTTACTTACCAGGGATTTGGGGCCTGCATGGTCTCCGCAAACCCCTTCATGGATCTCTTCCAGAATATACTTGGCTTCCTCTTCATCCACACACTTCAAGTAAGCTAAGGAAAAGCCTTTCTTATACAGTGTGTCATTCAGGATTATGAATCTAGCTATTCTCTTCCTGACCTTCTTGGCTTCTTCAACGTCTTGCGAAAGGTGTCCGTCCTGGGGGAAGGATATGATTGGTGTCATCCAGCTACCTATCCTCTGGATTGCAAATGTGGAGATTTCTTCGATGCTGGGGCGTTTTTGGACTTCCATCTCCAAGCCTATGCTCGTCAATCCCTCTTCTGACGATGCTAGCTTCGCGACTTCATTTGCTACTGTGTTTTGGCTTCTAAAGATCTACATAAATTCTACCCTATCAAACTCTTAGGTCAGATGCTTCGTCAGCCTGAGGTATTTCTACATTCTTTCCTCCTTTGCCTCATACTCCTCCTTTATCCATCCTACTACCAACTTAGAGTCACTCTGGACGAGCAGGTTTTTAGCTCCGAGGGCTTTTCTGACTCTCAGCCCCGTCAATATTCCTTCGTACTTGGCCTTATTGTTGGTGGACGGGAATTTCAGTTGGACTCCGTATTTAAGCATTTCTCCGTCTGGGGTGGTTGTGACGACCCCTACTCCTCCCTCTTCTGGGCTGATGAACCATTGGTCTGTATCGTCCACCATTCTATCTCGTTCTTGAGGCTATCTTCGTCTGGAATGGTGAATTTGGCGATGAAGTCCGCCAGAGCTTGTGCCTCAATGGCTGTCCTGGGGTGATACTCGATGTCGAACTGGCTAAGCTCGATTGCCCATTGGACCATTCTCCCAGCTGCCTCGGGCTTGTTCATGGACTTCCTGATGGGTTGATCTGTCATTACCAGGATGGGGTTCACCTGAAAGTATGGTCGCAGCTTACGTGAAGCTACTATTAGTGCAAATGCAATCTTTTTCGATCCTAGGATACCTAGCTTCTGCTCCTTGGAAGGCTTGACTGACGTAGTAAATTAGGAGTTATTTTTTGTCTTCTTTTCGAATCAGGGCTACGCTCATGGCTGTGGTTGATACTGCCAGATACAAATATAGACTTTCTCCTTCCTTGGACGGACTCAGGAGGGGTGGATTGCTTAGGTAGCGCTTGAGTTCTTGAAACGCTATCTCGCATTCGTCAGTCTAGTAAAAAGCTTGCTTCAGTGTCTTGAAGAAGGGCAAGCATTTATCTGTTGCTTTAGAGACAAACCTATTGAGTGTTGCGATCCTTCTCGTGAGCTTCCGGACTTTTTTGACGGTCTTGGGCGATGCCATATCGAGTATGGCTTTTACCTTCTCTGGGTTTGTTTCTATCCCCCTTTGGGATACCATAAATCCCAGGAACTTCCCCGATGCTACTCCAAAGACGCATTTGCTGGGATTCAGCTTCATCTGATACTGTCTGAGTGTGGCAAATGTTTCCTTGAGGTCGTTCAGATGGGCAGGCTCCTCCTTACTCTTGACGAGCATGTCATCCACGTACACTTCCATATTTCTCCCAATCTGCTTGCTGAATATTTTGTTTACTAACCTATGGTAGGTTGCTCCTGCATTTTTCAGTCTAAAGGAAACCTTATAGCAATAAAGCCCTTGACTCATGATGAAAGCGGTTTTCTCCTAGTCCTCTTCAGCCATTTTTATCTGGTTGTACCCTGAGAAAGTGTCCATGAACGTCAGTAACCTATGCTCGGTTGTAGAATCCACTAGCTGGTCTATCCTTGGTAAAGGGAAACTATCTTTTAGGCAAGCTTTGTTCAGCGTGAAGTCCATGCACATTCTCCATTTCCCATTCTCTTTCTTCACTAGGATGATGTTAGCGAGCCAATCTGGATAGTAAACCTTCTGAATAAAGCCTGTTGACAACAACTTGTTAACCTCGTCCGTAACTACTTAGTTCCGTTCTAGAGCGAAGACTCGTCGTTTCTGCTAGATGGCCTTCATCTTCAGGTCCACACTTAGCTTATGTTGGATCACATTTGGAGATATGCCTGGCATGTCCTTGTGGCTCCATGCAAAGACATCCAGGTTCTCTTTAAGGAACTGGACGAGTCTCGTCCTCATCTCAGGACTTAGTGTCGTTCCTATTCTGGTCGTCTTTGTTGTCTCGCCTTCGACCAACTCTACCAACTCCAGGGCTTCCACTTTCTTTTCTTCCTTCTCCTCGATTACCCATGTATGGTTTTCTTTGGCAACCAGCATGGCCTGGTAGCATTCCCTAGCTAGCACTTGATTTTCTTTAACCTCACCCACACCGTTCTCTGTTGGGAACTTTACTTTCAAGAAATAGGTAGACGTGGCTGCTTTCCAATGGTTAAGCATGGGTGATGTGAACCCCATCAAGAATAACGAGACCCAACAACGAAAGGAAACCCAAGATCGTTCTATGGACAGATTCAAATGGGAGACCTCGACCCGTTGTTTATGACAAACAAGAACCTCGGTATAAGGAAGACGCCACAAACGGTGGTGGAAACTCCGTTTGATAAGTCGAGATGAACGCCACGGGAATTCCCGATAAGTTCGAGTAGTTCTTCAAAGAACCAAAGAGAATAAACCTCACAAGTTTTATCAATAATGTCTGAAAAACGTTTACAGACTTAGATGACTATTTAAGGGCTCCTTAAAACTTGACAGACAAGAAAATATATTCTAAAATAACTTCTAATTGATACCTAACCATATTAGGATTAAAGTTTGACCTAAAAAGCATTAAATGCACCTAAAAACAAGGAAATAAATCACCTAAACCTAGAATAACGTTTTTTACATAGACCCAAAATATTTCATGCCAATTCTTAACCTTGACTAGATCCTTCTAGAACTTGAATCAAGTTGATAATTTTTTGTTGCCCACGTGGATCATGCTCAATGGGCCTCCACGAGTTTACTTGAGCCCATAACTCTTGGATGAGTCCGTTGAGTACATCCTTGAACTTCTTTGCTCGTGCTCTTGTAACCGACCCAATTGGTACTTGAACGAGATCCTTCGAAGCGGTGCCTTGATCTCCATCATTCCCCTCCTCTTGAAAAGGATTTGCCCTCAAATCATCACCTACATCAAAAGGACTCAAATTAGTAACATTAAAAGTGGCACTTACATCGTACTCACCAGGTAAATCTAGCTTGTAAGCATTGTCATTGATACGCTCGAGGACTTGGAAGGGACCATCTCCTCTTGGGAGCAATTTAGAACATCTTTTCGCCGGGAATCTTTCTTTTCTCATATGCAGCCAAACCCAATCTCCGGGTTCAAAAACCAGTTTGCGACGTCCCTTGTTGGCTTGTGTGGCATATTGCTCCGTTCTTCGCTCAATGTTGAGTCTTGCTTTCTCATGAATCTGCTTCACAAAGTCAGCTTTCTTTTTGCCATCTAAATTAACGTGCTCCGTCAAAGGTAAAGGAGATAAATCCAATGGAGTTAAAGGATTAAACCCATACACAATTTCAAATGGCGAAAATTTGGTAGCAGAATGAACAGCTTTATTATATGCAAACTTAACATGTGGTAAACATTCTTCCCATGTTTTGATGTTCTTTCTAATGAATGCCCTTAATAGAGTAGATAAAGTCCTATTTACTACTTCAGTTTGACAATTAGTTTGTGGATGACAAGTAGTGGAAAACAATAACTTAGTACCTAGCTTACACCACAAAGTCTTCCAAAAATAGCTCAAGAACTTAGCATCTCTATCCGAAACTATTGTCCTAGGCATGCCATGTAATCTCACAATCTCTCTAAAGAACAAATCAGCAACATGTGAAGTGTCATCCATTTTGTGACATGGAATAAAATGTGTCATTTTAGAAAATCTATCCACGACCACAAAAATTGAATCTCTTCCACGTTTAGTCCTAGGCAATCCTAACACAAAATCCATTGAAATATCAATTCAAGGCTCACTAGGAATTGGTAAAGGAGTATGCAAACCGTTAGGCTGCACTTTGGATTTAGCTTGCCTACATGTGACACATCTACCACAAATCCGTTCGACATCTCATTTCATGTGAGGCCAATAGAAGTGTTCTTGTAAAATAGCTAAAGTCTTTGCAACTCCAAAATGTCCCATTAATCCCCCACCATGTGATTCCTGCACTAATAACTCCCTCATAGAACAATTAGGCATGCATAGCTTATTTTCTCGAAATAGGAATTCATCAAGCTTAAAGAACTTACCAGAAGCGATTTTCTCACAAGCTCGATATTCCTCACAAAATTCGTGGTCTTCAGCATATAATTCTTTAATGTGTTTAAAACCAAGCAATTTTGCATCAAGTGTGGAGAGTAAGGCATACCTGCGAGAAAGTGCATCGGTGACTACATTCTCCTTACCTTGCTTGTACCGAATGACGTATGGAAACGTTTCTATGAACTCCACCCATCGCGCGTGCCTTTTGTTTAGCTTGTGTTGGCCCTTCAAGTGTTTCAAGGACTCATGATCGGTGTGAATCATGAACTCCTTAGGCCATAGGTAGTGCTGCCACGTCTCTAAAGCCCGAACCAATGCATACAACTCCTTGTCATAAGTTGGGTAGTTTAAGGCTGCCCCGCTGAGTTTCTTGCTGAAGTAAGCAATTAGTCGTCCTTCTTGCATAAGAACGGCTCCTATACCAATACCTGAAGCATCACATTCAATTTCAAACGTTTTAGAAAAGTTGGGCAAAGACAACAAAGGTGTGTTAGTCAGCTTCTCTTTGATTAATTGAAATGCCTTCTCTTGTTCTTCTCCCCACCGAAATCCAACGTTCTTCTTGATCACTTCGGTAAGCGGTGCGGCTAAGCTACTGAAGTCCTTCATGAACCGCCGGTAGAAACTAGCAAGTCCATGAAAACTACGAACATTACCTACATTTGTGGGGCTCAGCCAATCTTGGATTACACGTACCTTCTCTTCATCAACCTGTATACCTTGTGCACTAACAACAAATCCCAAAAATACAGGCTTATCGGTGAAAAAAGTGCACTTCTTTAAATTAGCAAACAACCTTTCTTTCCTTAGCACATCTAAAACGGATTTCAAATGTACTACATGATCGTCTATGTTTTTGCTATAAATGAGTATATCATCAAAATAGACATCAACAAATTTGCCTATAAATGCACGCAAAACATGGTTCATAAGTCTCATAAAGGTGCTCGGAGCATTAGTCAAACCAAAAGGCATAACTAACCATTCATACAAACCATATTTTGTTTTAAAGGCGGTTTTCCATTCATCTCCTTCTTTTATCCTAATTTGATGATAACCACTTTTTAAATCAATTTTAGAAAATATGCAAGAATCATGCAGCTCATCTAACATATCATCTAAGCGTGGGATAGGATGACGATACTTTACCGTTATGTTGTTGATGGCTCGGCAATCAACGCACATTCTCCACGTCCCATCCTTCTTAGGTACAAGTAAGACCGGAACTGCACATGGGCTCATGCTCTCCCTCACGTGCCCTTTCTCCAACAATTCACTTTCCTGTCGTTGAAGCTCCTTTGTCTCCTCGGGATTGCTCCTATAAGCTAGTCGGTTTGGAATGGTTGCACCAGGAACAAAATCAATTTGATGTTCAATCCCTCGGCTTGGAGGTAACCCATGTGGTGTTTCCTCGGGGAAGACATCCTCATACTCCTGCAAAAGAGAAACAATAGAACTAGGCAAAGCAAGATCAAGTTCGTTAGTGTTTAAAAGTGCCTCTTTGTACAAAAGTACAATCATTGGCTTATTTGAAAACATTGCTCGCTTGATTTCACTCACTTTTGCATAGAAATTCTTCTGTTTTCTCTCTGATTTTCTCTCAAGGGCCGAACTTTGATTTTCTTTTTCTCCCTCATTTTTCTCGGCCTCTCTCTGATTTTCACTCTTTTTCTTTTGCTCACTCTCTTTCTTTTGATCACTCTCCTTTTGTAATCTTACTTGATTCTCGTATACTTGCTGCGGTGTCAATGGTACAAGAGTGATTGATCGTTGATTAAGTACAAAAGAGTACTTGTTTGTAAAGCCATCATGCTTCACTTGCCTATCGAATTGCCATGGACGCCCTAGCAATAAGTGTCCTGCTTGCATCAGTACTACATCACACAACACTTCATCTTCGTATTTACCGATTTGAAATGCAACTAACACTTGCTTGTTCACCCTGATCTCACCACTATCATTTAGCCATTGTAACTTGTACGGTCTAAGGTGCTTTACCATGGGCAATCCCAATTTCTCCACCATAATTGTGCTTGCAACATTAGTACAACTACCACCATCAATAATCACACTACATACCTTGTCTTTAACGTAGCACCTAGTGTGAAAGATGTTCTCCCCCTGTATTTCATCAACTCCTTTTGCTTGCAAGCTCAATGCTCTCCTCGCCACCAATGTCAATGCACCAGGGGCTAAATACTCCTCCTCGGAAACATCCTCTAATGGCGGCATGCCGTCAGTGTCGGAATCTTCATCATCGGTCACAATTTCACCATTGGCTTGCAACACCATGACTTGCTTGTTTGGACATTGACTTGCTATGTGGCCCCTGCCTTGACATCTAAAACATTTAATATCACGATTATTAGAGGTAGAGGCTTCGGTTTTACCTTGAGGAATGTGGCTGGTGGTCGTGGACTTGGGCTCAAGTTTGGGCGTTTGTGACTTGTCCAGCGACTTAGCATGACTCGATTTCCAAGAGGTAGGACTAGAGTTATGGCCTACACATGTCCCATTCCCTCTCGAGTTGTTGTTTCATTTTGATAGCCATATGCACCATATCTTCCAATTCCACATAATGCTACATCTCTACCTTATCATGGATCTCCCGGTTTAAGCCAAGCAAAAATCTAGCCATTGTAGCCTCCCGATCCTCCTCTACATTAGCGCGGATCATAGCAATCTCCATCTCCTTGTAGTAGTCCTCTAAGCTTCGACTCCCTTGTCTAAGACCTTGTAGCTTTTTGTACAACTCTCGGTAGTAGTAACTTGGAATGAATCGCTTTCTTATCACTATTTTCATCTCCTCCCATGTGTGTATTGGGTGTTCTCTATTTCGCCTCCTGTTTATCACAAGCTGATCCCACCAAGTAATAGCATATTCAGAAAATTCAATCACAGCTAATTTTACCTTCTTTGTCTCGGAGTAATTGTGGCAATCAAACACGAACTCCATCTTCTTCTCCCACTCAAGATATGCCTCAGGATCAGACCTACCTTGAAAGGATGGAATCTTCATCTTAATACCACCCAAGTTGTTATCTTCGCGATTCCTAACTTCTCTAAATCTTCCTCCAGGTCTCCTATTGCTAACAATGGAATCCTGATCTTCTTCTTCATCAAAACCAGACCCATAATGCTCTTCATCCTCCTCCCTCGGTGGAACTCTTTCCCTTTTACACAAATTACGACCGTTTTGTGGTTGCTCCTCACGTCTATTCTCTATCTGATCTATCCGTTCGTGAACCTGTGCCATCCCCATCTTCATCACACGCCTTATCTCACTCATCATGGTCTCCAAAAACATTTTCGGATCAGCCAATTTTGTATCATCTTCGGCAATGCTCTTACCACTATCGTGAGACATGATTGCTGCAAAACAAAGGTTAGAAGAAAGAAAAAAAAACGGAACCTCACGAATCACTCCCTTACATGTTTACATTCAAGAATGTGGATCACTCTCCACTCGTGTTTCACTCAAAATAATATGGCTTTTACCCTCTGATGTTCTCACCACTCTTGCCTTTTTCCACTCGATAATTCTTTTTCAGTTCTTTTGAAACTAAACAAACAACTCAAAATTTCAAGCAACAATTCACCAAGAACTAATCGAGGAATCTCAAATTTGAACGTAAGGAATATGGAAATTTTCAAATTAGAATTAGAAGGAATATGGCAGTTTTGGAATTTTGGAAGCACAGAATAGTGAATTTTTTTTTTTTTTTTTCTGGACTCCTTTCTATCTTCTTCTTCGAGTCTCTCTTTTTTTTTTTTTTTTTTTCTTTTTTTATGATCAGCAACTAGTTTTTGAGAATAATGAAATAAGATTTCGAAATAACTAAGAGATGTGAGACCAAACCAATAGTTTAGACATCAACAAGACAAACCAAGATTTGAACAGATAGGGTAAAGGAAATTCGGCTAAGAAGAGATAAATATGTTAAAGGATAGGCAAACCTGAACTAGAAACCTGGCTCTGATACCAAATGATGTGATCCTCGTCAAGAATAATGAAACCCAACAACGAAAGGGAACCCAATATCGTTCTATGGACAGATTCAAATGGGAGACCTCGACCCGTTATTTATGACAAACAAGAATCTCGGTATAAGGAAGGCGCCACAAACGGTGGTGGAAACTCCGTTTGATTAGTCGAGATGAATGCCACGGAAATTCCCGATAAGTTCGAGTAGTTCTTCAAAGAACCAAAGAGAATAAACCTCACAAGTTTTATCAATAATGTCTGAAAAACGTTTACAGACTTAGATGACTATTTAAGGGCTCCTTAAAACTTGACAGACAAGAAAATATATTCTAAAATAACTCCTAATTGATACCTAACCATATTAGGAATAAAGTTTGACCTAAAAAGTATTAAATGCACCTAAAAATAAGGAAATAAATCACCTAAACCTAGAATAACATTTTTTACATAGACCCAAAATATTTCATGCCAATTCTTAGCCTTGACCGGATCCTTCTAGAACTTGAATCAAGTTGATGATTTTTTGTTGCCCACGTGGATCATGCTCAATGGGCCTCCACAAGTTTGCTTAAGCCCATAACTCTTGGATGAGTCCGTTGAGTACATCCTCGAACTTCTTTGCTCGTGCTCTTGTAACCAACCCAATTGGTACTTGAACGAGATCCTTCGAAGCGATGCCTTGATCTCCATCAATGGGTCTCCTGATGATCACATTGTAAGATGAAGGGCAGTCTACCACCAAAAAGTCCAACGAACGAGTCAACTGTCTTGGGTGAGTCCCTACTGTGACTGTTAGTGTCACTATGCCTTTGGGATACACCTTGTCTCCACTAAAACTGAAGAGGGGAGAGTCAAATGGGCGCAACCTTCCTGGATTTAGCTTCAGCTGTTGGAAAGCGGAAAGGTAGATGATGTCTGCCGAGCTACCATTATCCACGAGGATTCTCTTGGTATTGAATCCTTCTATCACGAGCATTATGACCAAAGGATCGTCATGAGGTTGTTTCACTCCCCTAGCATCTTCTTTCGAGATATACATGTCTCGGTCCATCTTTGCTAAAATAGGGGCATCCTGCGGACGCTGTTCACCTACCTCTGATGTGCTTTCTTGAGGGATTTGAACGACCCACCTGTGGATGGGCCACCTGTGATCGTCTTTATCTCCCTGATCACACTCGGTGGATGTTGGGGTGTGTAGTCCTCGTCTCTAGGTGAAGGTTCGTGCTGGTTTTTGTTGTCGTCCTTGAATCTACTAGATTCCCCTTTTTTCACATATTTCTGTAGTTTCCCATTTCGTATAAGTTCTTCTATCTGCTCTTTTAGGTCTCTGCAATCCTCGGTATTGTGGCCATGATCCTTGTGGAATTGGCAGTACTTCTTTTTGTCATGCATGTGGGGTGACGAATGTAATGTCCTTGGCCATTTGAGGTAATGTTCATCCTACTCTCGTCACTAATCTGACGATTTGGGCGCTCCCTTTTTCGTCCTCTACGATCGTCCTCCTTCCTTCCCTTGTCTCATGTCTTCTCCACATCTTTTATGGCGACTAGTGCATCCTCAGCATTCATGTACTTCTGTGCTTTCAGGAGCATCTTTGCCATCATCTTAGGAGGATTCTTCACAAGTCAAATCATAAACTCTCTGGATTTCAATCCAGCTTTAAAAGTCGTCAGTTGTACCTTGTCGTCAGCTTCATCTACCTCTAGAGTTTCTCGAGTGAAGCGTTTCATGTACGACCTCAGGGTCTCTTTCTCCCTTTGCCTGATGATGAGCAGGTAGTCTGCCAGTCTCTTCGGGCGTTGTCCTCCAATAAAGTGGCGCAGAAAGGCATTACTTAAATGCTCGAAGCTATCAATGGATGATGTTGGTAACTTTGTGAACCACTCCCTTGTAGCTCGTTTGAGAGTGGTGGGAAATGAACAACACAGTATCTCGTCAGGAGGCATTTGAAGGCCTAGTGTTGTCTTGAAGGTGTAGAGGTGGTCCTAGGGGTCCTTAAGTCCGTCAAACAGTTCAAGCTGAGGCAACCAAAATTTCGACGGCACTAGGCATTACAAGACCACCATAGTGAAGGGCGAGTCTGTTGCCCGAACCATCCTATCCAGGCTTCGGTTCGTTTTCCCCTTAATGGCGTTCCTTAGCTTGTCCATCTCCTTCCTCATCTCTCTCGAAGATCTAAGTTTTGTTCATCCGGAGTAGCAGGTCCTCGATGGTCACTTCTTCTATGGCTATCTTCCTTATCCTTCTGGTTGGCTCTGGACCAATTCTCCTCCTGTTGAAGTCGTAGCCTCATTTCCTGATTTTGTCTAGTGAGCTCTTCGACGGTGGCTGCAAGAGCCTGGACTTGCTGAGCTAAGGCTGTAGAATCCTGGTTGGACTCCATCTGAATGCAAAAGTTGATTGGAAACTACGCTTTCGAACTTGAGTATGAAAAAAATTTTGTTTCGCACAAACAACACCAAACTGATGAAGTGCAGATTCGTCAGTTGTTGTAAGTGCGTCCAAATGGAGTCGAGTCCTCATTTGTGTCACCGTGAAAAATGGTAAGACAGCTCCCTTAAGGTGATCACTGGTGTGGTTCCTGCCACAACGTCTCTGATACCAAAGTCAGTATAAGAACTTTTAGGAAATAACAAGGTATCAAAATAACTAGTAGTGATTCTAGGTATGTCTATGTCCTTTGTATTGGTGCTGTAAGGGATTTATATATGTTTCCACAGCTCCTAGCCATTGTGGTTGTTAATGTGGCTTCAATGTCTCTCTTGGTAACGCCTCATGCTCAATAATGTGTGCCTTAATGAGGCATCTAACAGTTTTTATAGCTGGTCTTGTAACCGCTCAGGACATTATTGGCTGCATCGAATGGCTTTGTTACTTTCGTCAGTGATATGGACATGTGGTTAGTTCGTCTTAGAGGACATCCTCGTCGGTCTCGATGGGATCATTTAGGGAGGTTGAGTTTGTCAGTCCCATCAATTACGAACTCCCATCGCCTAAGAATTGATATCTAGGATGGTGTTCGGATCCTTCATGGTATCTCTTGGGTTTGAGAATTTACTGCCTAGATGCAACTCAAGGAATCGCTTTAAAAAATGATTTAAGTCATAACTAAGTCGAGTCGCCAGAGTATCTGCCCATTTCAATGCTTCTGCTTCTGCTAGAGTTTAAAAGGCCCATCGTCAATTAGAGTCCAATCCTTCCATATAAGGCTTAGGAGTTCCCCATGCTTAGGCAATGTATGATATATGTTACATAAAAAAAAGGGTTAAAAAAGGGTTAGTTAGACATTTTTCTTTCGTAAACTTGCTTCAGTGATGGTCCTTCTCTAATGCTTATCACAGGTAAAGCAATATTGTAGCACATATCTTAGTTAGGAGAACAAGATTTTCTTTTCTGCTTTTAGTCTTGATAGACTTGTTTTCTCGAGACATCTTTAATTTTGTTATAGCTTATTTACCAGATTTTGAATAGAACTTGCTGATCTGTTTCTAATAATAATAATAATAATAAACCTTTGAGCCATTTGAAGCTTCTTCTTTTTTCTTTTTCTTTTTTCTTTTTTTTTAAATATGAAGTATAGGGAGTCCTGGTGTAGCAGGTGGAGGTGGCCTTATACGTGACCATAACGATGACTGGATAGCAAGATTCTCTAGAGCTCTTGGCTCAACTAATAGTATCATTGTGGAGCTATGGGCTCTTAGAGATGGGCTAACCCTTGCCAAGGAACTTTGTTTAAATAGTCTAATGTAGAGATGGAAGCTCTGAGTGTTGTTTAGTTGATGAGCAATAATACTGTAAATATGTTAATAGAACCTCTTTTATTTGACTGCAGGAACCTGTTTAGAGTTATCCCCAACAAACGGATAAAGCATGCATACTATGAAGCCAACCAATGTGCAGATGCATTAGCAAAGATGAGAACTCGTAATAACTTTTCTTTTGTTGTATTTACTGAACCACTGCCTGTGGTAGGTACCTTGTTTGCTTTTGATAAGGCTAATATGTTTTGTAATAGACTTATTAATTCTAATATATGAGTATATCCATTTCTACCCAAGAAAAAAAAGAAGCATGAAAAGAGAAGCCCTTAAGAAAACAATAAAACTATTTTCTTTTTAGTAGGCCAGATTACACCAAAGTGGGCCAGTCCATAGATTCGACCCACACATCTTCCACACCCGTTTAAACATTAAACGCCGAAGTTCCGAACTCTATCGTCCGGTATCTCCCTATTCTCTAGGCACATCAATCAGTGTTGTAATCTTAATAAGCTTTTGGTCCGAGGCTTTGGATTGAAAGTGCTACAATGGCGCCTGTGAGAACCACTGGCACTATTGTGGCTACTGCTGTTGCTATCTCACTCTCAATGGCGGTGCTCTCTTACTTTTGGTCAGAGACCAACTTTCCATTCCAAAGACGAAGAATTAGAAGTTCAGAACTGGGCTTACTGATGCCATTGGAAACGCACCTTTGATTCGCATCAACAGCCTTTCTGAAGACACTGGTTCCGAGGTACACAAAAAGCAATCTGCTTTTTCAATTTTCATTTGATTTTATCATCTGGGTTTTCTTTGGTTTTTGTTGTTGCTAGGTTTTTTGTTCAATTTGTTATCTGGGTTTCGTTTCATTTTCATTTTTTGAGATAAGTTTCATGTGCCAAAGATTAAAAGGAAGGTAAAAGATTAGTTTTTTTTTTTTAGTTGATGTTTTTGTTTTGTTCTGTTTGTGGGGCTATTGAGATTCTTGGGAAGTGCGAGTTATTGAATCCTGGAGTGAGTGTGAATGATAGACTTTAAATTAATATTACCAATAATTCTGGGTGTTGTTGGAATAATTTAGGGGGAAAGAAGTGAAGTTTGAATGTTGGGGTTTAATTATTCTTTATTTGGGTCTAGCATACTTGAGAATTTTCCGGAAACTGAATTTTTACCAAGCCATGTATTATTTATCAGTATATCTGTGTGTGTGAAACCATCAGGCACAAATTATAACAACTCTTTTGAAGAGAATCTTAACTGATTCATAAGTGCTTTGCTTTGTTAATGATGTGTAATGCTAAATATGAATGAAAGATCTCTAAATTAATAAACAGATGGTGATATACCTTGATGTATAGTAAAGAAGGTAATGAGTACTGTTGTGGAAATTCACATTTAGTCTAGGATGATGAGTACTGTCATAATGATGTCAGAAATGGTGGCTTGAAGAAATCGGGTGCAGATGTTAGGACGGCTTGGTGGTGGAGTTCCAGATTGTCCACAACCTTCTGTCCCCTACCCCGGTTGTTTAGTGATGAGGTCAGATGGATCCTCCCAGGTGATGACTTCTATAAGATAAACATCATGTGGCAGTGTTCAAGCAACACAATGAAGCAGAGATTGGGGTTAGTGTTGGTTTTTATTTTCTTTGCATTCGTGGCTCTATGCAGGCTTTGAAATCTGGGAAACTAGCTCAACGGGAATGAAAGATCTTCAATCTAATTCAAGTTATTATTTCATTTTACTGTAAATATGATTCTTAGAGCATCTTTCAAGAAAAAATATTAACTTTGAATACTACCTTTGAGCCACTGAACTTGGAAGCCTTTTGAAAATCAACTAAGGTTGTTCTTCCGGTTGATGTGCCTAAAACATTTGGATTTTTAACAATCTGAATCTGTTGCAGGATTATTAACTGGTTCCTCTCTCTCTCAATAAAAAGCAAATCCTCTTTAAAAATAAGGACAAAGGACCTAATGCTTTTCATGGTTAAATGCACATACTAGTCCAAATTTCCATGTTTATAACCACTCCCATCTCATAATTCAACAATAAAACTTTATTTTACATTGTGATTGAAACGAGTTCATTCAATCATCATTCTTCATAGTATTGACATTACTTAATTTATGATAGTAACTACATATTTAACAAATTCTGGTTGGAAAGGAACTTGTATAAACAAAGTTAGAAAAAAATTAATCATGGAACAAACCTCTCTATTCGCTTGAGTTCTTTAGTGACATCTAACATAGTTGGTCTTCTCTTTGGATCTTCATCTGTACATCTCAAGGCAAGGTCCAGTACACCTTGTAATTGCCACTCTAAACTAGTACCTTCTTCCCCTACCAACATTGCAAGATCCACAATCTCATTTATGCAATGACCTTGAGCATGGTTATGCATGTACGCAACTAAACAAATGTATTTATCATAAGAATGTTGTCCGGTTAAAAGTTTTAGCAGAAGCATACCGAAGCTATACACATCAGCTTTCTCTGATAAGTTGCACAGCTTTATACTCAGGGGGTGCGTACCCAGGATATGCTACCACCGCATTAGTTTCCACATGAGTTTCACCCTTAGGGATTGTTAATGAAAATCCAAAAGTGGACAGTTTGGGAACATCTTGTTTATCTAAAATGATATTTTGTATATTTATACCCCTATGGATGATGGGTCTAGAAAAGGCAGTCTGAAGATATTGAAGTTACATGAGCAATCTCCCTTACAATCTTCAATCTGCTCACCCAAGTCAAGGGTTGTTGTCCTTGAAGGTCACCAGTGCCATGAATTTGATCGGCAAGGGTGCCATTTGCAGCAAATTCATAAACTAAAGTAGGAGGTCGAGTGTCAAGGCAGCATCCTATGGGTTTAAGTACATTATTGTGAGCACTCATCCTTGCAGAAATCACTAGATCATGAATGACAAATCCGGTCCATACTTCATGACCCGGAAACACCCTAATGAAAACTATTCTCCCTTCAAGAGCACCCTTGTACGAACACAGGCTCTGGCAATTATCAAAGTTGTTTGTTTGCCCTCATGAGGTCTTCAATTGAGAAGTTACGAATGGGAATGCACTTGCCATTGCAAGTGGCAATCAGCTTCTCCAATAGCATGCTTCCATTCTCAAGAAACGCTCTCTCTTTTTCTATTCTTTCCTTACTTTTCTCGCTTTCCTTACTCATTCTAAAGAAATTATCTATCCACCAACTCCGCATAGCTTGAAAGTTGAAAGTGAAGCCTTCCTCGCTGGCCTTTTGTAGCTTTTAGGAGATTGCTACAAGTAAGTTCAGGGAGGTTTCTTTAACACTATTGAATAAGTGGAGTTTTCCTCAATCTTATTCTGCCTATAATTAATAATAGGGTCAATGGCCATTCATTGGGCAACATGTACCTGTGAAGTCAGCGGGAGAGCGCGAGGACCCATTTTATGATTCCCATGACAATTACAAGGAATTTGCTCATCTTGTGGTGTGTGTGGTATATTTTACTTGAATAATACGAGTAGTCTATGTGCTACACTACTAATGCTTTGTCATCAATGCATCTCCACCTTTAGACATTGTACCTTTTCGTATTTTGATAATAATTCTACAAACAAAGTTCAAGGAGATGCCATCGATTGTGGAACCTTCCTCGCTAGGCTTTTCTTGAAGATGTTCCCAAGTGGAGATTTTCTTGATAGGCCTTCCTAGAAGGTTCGTACTGAAGGTCAATGTCCATTCCATTGGGGGCAACGTGTACACCTGTTATTCCATAGAGAGCCCACCGATTCTATGTTTCGCATGAGTCATGACAATTGCGTGTTTCCATTCTCATCTCCACCTTTATACATTATTTTTTTTCTTTTTAATCATCTATATATATATATAAAACCGAAACTTTTGGAGCTCTCATAATTTTCCACGTCACCATTATTTTCTTTTTCTTGTTATTTGCCACATCATTTTTATTTTTTTGCTCCAATTCCAATTAGAACATATCTTTATTTCTCTCTTTACGTAACCCTTCTTTGCCAAAAGGCCCAAAACCCACACTTCATCATTGACTCAAATAAAGGCTGCCTCCATAAACCCTAAACCTTCAACAACCCTAAACGTTGTAGCCAGCGTCTCCCTCTGCCTCCAAGAAAACATTTATCCATATTGGGTTTTCAAGTCATGTAGCTACAGAGCTTACAATCAAGCTGCTAAGGATCCTATTGTAGCGACAAGAGAGAGTGCAAAAGAATAAACAACTAGGAAGAAAGAAGAAGTTGAGAGAGAATTGGAGGCTAGAAGATCAGCTGAAAGAAAGGTACATGTGTACCAAAATTATATCTTTACTATTGCATAGACCTTCAATTATATGACTTTTTGAACATGAAATTCTACATGTTTACCTTCACAGCTTCACAACATTAAATTGATGTTTGTAAAAGTAGATCACTAATTTAAAGTAGCCACAAGACAATATACATTTATTGAGAATTGCCAAAGACTAAGGTAGTATTAACTGTATAGATGCATAATATGGATTATGAAAACATGTAGCATGGTAAGAGGAGTCTTGGCAATAATTTAGATTGAATTTAGTAGCAGTAGCCAAAATTAGATGCTACAATTAATTTCTGAAGCATTCATTGGTTTGTTGTAGTTCACCCTTCAATATTGTACAAATAAACATTCTCTTTGTTTGTGTTCGTGACTAATTTGACGTTAGAGACTTTTAATTTGAACTATTTTTCCTTTGTTATTTTCTGCTCTATATTTATTCTTCAAACATATTTATTCCTTTGTTATATTTTGCTCTATGGGTATTTAATGTAAAATATAGGTTAATGCACTTTTTTATTTAGTTAAAAATTTGTATTTTGTTATTGTGATTTTCATGTTCTGATACTTTTGTTGTAAGTGAATGGACAAGTGCTTGCATTGCGAGTGTCCTAGCCAACGTATTCAAATAATTTTTATTTCTTTGGTTACATCTTTCATAGTTTATGAATTATGTTTGTTTTAATTATTCGAATTAAGCTCTTCTTAATTGGAGGCTTGGAGTGACTAAACTTATTGGGAATTTCTATTGAGACCTTGCATTGAAGATAAGAACATTGGCCTGATCCCTTTGTGACATTCAAGGTTTGGTCTTATCAAAATGAAAAATTTTCTAAGCAAGGTATGCTTTAGTTTCCCCACCTATCAACTAAAATCCAACTGAATTTAATTAAGTCTTTTACTATCTTTGATGTTAGGGTGTGCTATCAATTAGGGGTTTCATTGTACGTTTTTTTTTTCTTTTTTTGCAAAATTATTAATGTACCTTCAAGCAAATTAAATATATATGATTTTAATTATTATTTATTTAAATTATATAAATAATTAATAATATATATTATTATTATTATTATTATTATCTATATATATCATATTATATTATATATAATAAAAGTTGGGCTTAGACGCCGTGGTTGCGCCAAGTGGCTTCACCAAATTGCAGAAATTTTAATAAATTTTTAGATTTTAAGAATAGATATATACATATTTTTTTGGATAAATATGACAAATCAAGTAATGAAATAAAGTAATATTTGATTTACAACTATAGCAGTTGTGTTTATCTAAAATGTTATCAACAAAGTCTAAAATCAATAGACTCTTCATCTAATCCTTTTTTTTTTAATTTAAATTATATTATCACGTGTAACAAAAAAAACAAAATACGTACATAGTACATGTTAAAGTTGAAAAAATAATCTTAATTAAAAAAAAAAAAAAAAAACCAACAACATAGTACATGTTTCTATGAAAAAAAAAAAACAGATATAACTACACTTAAAAAGAAAATAGCAAAAAATATATATATAATAATAATAATACTACACGTAAAAAGAACCTTATTTTTTATAAAAACAAAAACCAACAACATAGTACACATTTATATGATTTTAACTTCTCCTATAATTTCTAAGTTGATAAAAATCATAATTTGATTACAATCCAAATTCTATCATAATTTGATTACAATCCAAGTTCTATCTTAATTTGATTACAATCCAAATTCTTCATCTAATCCTTTATAAAAAAATTCTTAATTAAAAAAAAGGTAAAATTTAAGTTGATAAAAATCATAATTTAATTACAATCAAAATTTTATCTTTATTTGATTTCAATCTAAATTCTTTATCTAATCCTTTATAAAAATTAAAATAAAAATTTACTTAAAAAAAACCTGCAACATAGCACACGTTTGAGTTGAAAAAAAAAATCTTATTAAAAAAAAAAAGTTGAAAAACAAATCTTAATTAAAAAAAAAAATAGCAACATAGAGCACATTTTTATGATTTAAAAAAAAAAAATCGATATAGCTACACTTAAAAAGAAAACAGCTAATAAAAAAATATATAATAATACACGTAAAAAGAAAATAGCTCTACCAATTAAGTTTGAATTCAAGAGAAATTGAGTTGAACTAAAACTCTACTAAACCTACTCCACTCTACTATTTAAGAATGCTAAAATCAATACATAAAAAACCAAAATTAATTAAGTGAAGAACTACTAAATGAAGGATTTGGCTTCTTCAATGAGAATAGCTATCTTCTTTTTACTTTTTACTTTTTGCATTTTTCTATTAATGTAGTTCAATTATTGCTTAAATTCTATGCTTTTTTAAAAATATTTTACATAATGCAATTCATCTTAATTATTGATGTATTTTTTTGATTTAGTGTTCTTAATTGATTGTGCAGATTATTTCCTCACTTATAGCAATATCAAGATGGCTAGATACAAATGACAACATCAAAATAGTTAGACACGGGTAATTTATATGTAAACTTTTACACATTTACATTGCAATACAATTTTTCTTTTTTCTTTATGTACTTTCATTTATCTATTTTTTAAATTATTTTGATTGTGATACTCTAGAAGGTCTAGATACTTATATTTTTTTTTTGTAATTTATGGAATATTTGTTTTAGTCAAAATATTATCACTGAATCTATTTGGGATGGAGCTCATCTACAATATGAAATTATGAGATTTATGTGAGAAGAGCTATCTTCATTTTTTTTTTTAGTTTCTATTTTTCTATTAAAGTAGTTCAATTATTGCTTAAATTATATGATTTAAAAAAAATTAGATAATGCAATTTATCTTAATTATTGATACTATTTTTTTTATTTGGTGTTCTTAATTAAT